>NW_009725610.1:0-29794 GCF_000703405.1 Apaloderma vittatum
GTCCCTTCCAACCCAAACCATTCTGTGATTCGATGACTCTGTCAGCTAGTATTTAAATCACAGATGGGTGAAAGTATTCTTACACATTCAGTCCTCGTCATGACTTTGTCAAGTCTGTATTTCCACCAGCACTTAAGTGCTTCATCACTTATTTTTTCTTGTCCTTGGGTATTTAATTTGTCTTTTTTTCAGATGTGTGAATTTCCTTTTTTTGCTGAAGAGCTAAAAGCCTCTAAAACCTTTCTAGTTTCAGCGGCTGATTTGTTTCTAGTTATTTCACCACGCAAGCAGAAAGTAGCTCTGATCCAGTCGACATTTATGTGGTACAGAACTAATCAATTCTTAGATTTATTTTTTTTTTATGAAATCCTGTTCTGGTCTGTTGAATGATCTTTGAACTGGTTATCCTGAAAAAGATGTTTTTGAAAGTCAGTTCGATGTGTCTTCAACTTTCTTGTTTCTTTATCTTCATCGACAGAATGGAGCTGAAATGTTTGTCTTTTTAAGGCTGAATGGAAAGCTTATAATCTAAATTCATAATAACCTAATACTTTTAATAATGAAACCCAAAGATTTTATGTAGTAAACTGCTGAAAGAGTAAGATAGTCTGCTTTTACTTTGCAGAGTTGAGGAATAAAATTTATGTTTTCTAAATGCAGGTGAGACTATAAAAGTAATTACTTCTGTATCACCAGTACATTTTAGCAAGTGTCTTAAAATAAATGTTCTGAAAGATCTGCGTGGGTCTTGGCAGTTTGTAATCTAACCTAACTTCCTTCTGGCAGGCTGGTCCTCTCTCGATTCGAGTTTGAAGAAGTGTCAAGTGGAGAAAATGCCTTAGAGGTCGGAGAGGATGAGGAAGAAGTGTGGTTGTTCTGGAGAGACAGCAACAAGGAAATCCGCAGTAAGAGCATCAGGGAGCTGGCTCAGGATGCGAAGGAGGGGCAGAAGGAAGATCGGGACGTGCTCAGCTACTACAGGTGAAGAGCAGGAGTTGGTGATGGAGTTCATCCAGGGCAAGGCTCTGGTTGATTTGGGAGGAAGGATGCTGGCTTTGTGGACAAAATAGCCATCAGAGAGCGGGGATGACGCCTCTGAAGCGAGCTCTGAAAGCACCAATTACCTGTGATGGGAAGTCCCAATTATCAGCATGAGCGAGTTTAAACTGTTTTTTTATAAAAAGTAGTCGAGGCTTAGAGCACGTTGAATTTGCACAGCACTGGTTTTCTGGTAAGTGAGCGTTAGGAGAGAGCCTGTGCGGTAACCGCGGAGGTTCCCTGTGTTCAGGGTAGCTGGGATGAACAACTGCTTGTGGGCAGAGCAGATGGCTTCGCTTTCGATTTTAAAGAAGTCGCTGCTGTTCTTTCTGCTTTCCAAATTTCTCTCTAAACTCTAAGCCCTTTGTGGGCCTGTGGCTCTCAGCAGCACTATTTTGTGTGGCTTAAGCTGCGCTTTTAGCGCTCCCTGACGTGAAGCGATGTTTCCAGATGACTTGACAAGACACCAAGTTCTTGGCGTAGCGGAAGATGAGGTTTCAGCCCAGACCAAATTCCAGCGTCTGGGTTATAAACTTCTGGGAGGAGTTTGACAGGCTCGATTGTGGTGATGCGCAAAGTAGGACTAGATTTTTTAAATTTTATTTTATTTTTAATAGCTGTCTTATTTTACATTTTCTTTTCCATGATTCTCATGGTAGACTTCCTAACGTATGTTTTTATTTGAGCCTGTCGCAGGGCTGAGCTCAAAAGGAGACCTCCTCTGTATATTTTAAAGACATGTATCTGCTTTCAAAATAGGTTTTCTTGCGCTTGTTTTTCATTAGAGCTGATAGTGTTAATTATTTTTAGTCTACATTACAGACTCGAATTTGCTTAAAACAAGAGTTTGGGATATGGTTTGGCCGAATTCCCATGAGGAGTGCTGAGAGCGAAAAGGCGTCCGCTCTCAATTAAATGTTCGTTTCTTTAGGAAATCTCAGAGTTCAGCACAAGCCTGTATGAATACTCACGGAGGTTGGACGCGGGGATTAGGACTAAAGGCAAATTATCAGTCAGTTGGATGTGCTTGCTTTTGGTTTATGGACAGAAAAACTTAGGAATGAAGTTTTTTCTCCACCAGTTCTTTGACTGAAGGGAGCAGAGCTCAGTTGTTTAATCAGGTACCTGATTTTTAATTGTTTGTAGTCCATCTCTGTTGTTGCCTCCTGTGGCTCCAGCATCAGTAAGAAGTGCTCAGTCTTTTACGGTATTTAGGCTGAGTTACCGTTTGTGTTCTTGGGATATTCTGGAGCTTTCATAAACAACAGTACTGAATTCGGTGTAAACTCTCAGGAAAATGTGATGACTCCTTTTATTCTATTTTTCCACTCAGTTACCTTTTACGGATGTTTGATAAGTACTTTATTCTTTCCGTATTAAGTATAGCTATATTACTGCAAAATACAGAATTCGTTCTGTTAATACATATAAGAGCACATCACTACTATACACAGGGGGACACTTCTGGAAATTAAAGTGTAAGTTGTTTATTTTGGGGGGTTTTGTGTGGGTTTTTTTTCTCCTGAAGATACCAGCTGAACCTCTTTGCTAGAATGTGCCTTGATCGACAGTACTTAGCCATAAATGAAATATCTGGCCAGCTGGATGTGGACCTCATTCTCCGTTGCATGTCCGACGAAAACTTGCCGTACGATCTGAGAGCGTCTTTCTGCCGCCTGATGCTTCACATGCACGTCGATCGTGACCCCCAAGAACAAGTGACACCCGTGAAATATGCTCGTCTCTGGTCTGAAATACCTTCTGAAATTGCTATCGATGAGTAAGTACTTGCTGGGATGGTGGCGGAAATGAAATTACATCACTCCTGATTTTTAAACCAAAGTCAGATCAGTCCTAAACTCGTGTTATTTATACTGTTTAAAAATAACTTTAAAAAATAATATTAAAAATATTCAAACCCTGGCGTTTCATTTGCCTGTAATGCTTGCTGAAGAGATCCTTCCTGGGAACAAAATAAACTTTCCGTATGTGCGTGGAGGAAGCGATGAGGTGGGGCTCTAGTAATGTGCTGGAGACAGCCGTGTCCCTTAACCTCCGACAGAAAACGCTCCGGCACAGTGGTGAAAACCCTGTGTAAAACCCCAGCTAGGCTGGAGATGGGATTTCTACTCAGTAGGTTTGTGTTTATAGTACAACTAATACAAAATTTATGGCACCTCAACCGTTCAGAACTCATTTTTTTCAGTTGGAGAAATGAACATTTAAAATTCATGTTAAATATTAAGAGTTTGAGTCTTGTCAGTATTACTAGTAGGGTTTAGCAGTTACTTGGATTTTCCCTTTCTTCCCTCCTTGCTGGTCTAGTTTTCTTTGCTGGGAATGATGCAGTAGGTCATACTCAACTTTAAGTGCCAAAATAGAAAACCAAATGGCTTCTGCTCTGGCAGAGGCCAAACATTGATATCTCATCAAGTGGGAAAACAAACTAGTTAGTGCGAGGGGGTGGGGATTTTCTTTTTCAAATTCCTTCTGCACCTGCTGAGAAACAAACCTAGAATTTGTATATTAAGAAAAATGAATGTCTGCTTTGCATATATATAGGTTTTATTCGGAGGAGAAATAGCATCCATGGTCAGCATCTGTAGACCACATCCATTCTCCTTAACCCTCTGTATAGCTTGTCATTGTTTCCACTAAAATAATAAGGGTGATTTTTTTATGTATTGGGGAAAAAAATATTTTTTTTTTTAATTTTCCTCAGATATTTTTAAATAGTGCAGAATGCGTGTATGGGATAAACCAGCAAAAGCCAGGAAATTCTCGTGTCAGCTTCCTGACTCCCTCATTTGGATAAATTATTTAACAGCCTTCAGCTTTTCTTAGATTTTGACAAACCAATGAAAAACTGTATCAGGGGGGAAAAAGAGCCCTGTGTATTTGCATGCTAAGTTTTGTGTTTTGTTTTGTTTTTTTGTTTTGTTCTCCTCTTCAGCTATGATAGCAGTGGAACTTCCAAAGATGAAATTAAGGAGAGATTTGCACAAACAATGGAATTTGTAGAGGAATATTTGAGAGATGTGGTGTGTCAGAGGTTCCCTTTCTCCGATAAAGAGAAAAATAAGCTCACTTTTGAGGTAGTTATCCCATTCTGATTTTATCCTTTTCTTTTTAATGGAATACTGGTACTTTTTTCGACACGAGGTAGATTGACAAGTGATTAGTGGGTGCTGAGCCTTTCCGCTGTGGTTCTTTCTCCCCATGCCAGCAACCCCACTGAAGTTTGTGAGTTTGCAATGATATAGTTCATGAAATCCCATTAAAGAACGTGAGCTAACATCATAGATTTGCAGCAGCCTTACTTACTTTTTGTGCTTTCCCTGTTACTGCAAAATCAAACTTCACTGGAAGAAACAGTCCTGAAAACTAAACGCTGTGTCTGCAGGCTGGGTCTGGTCTTGTCAGGGTTACTCATGGGTAGAACAATACAGTGTCCTGGGACTTACCTATTAAAATAGTCTGTCTGTAAATAAAATGTGGCAAATCCCTGCAATAGTTTTCCCTAACTGACCATTGCTTTAAGAAAAGATGTGATGGTTATTTAAAATAAATTACAGAAAGCATTTGAGGGAATGTATTTTAGATAATGGGCTACATGAAGTATCTGCACTGTGTGTGAAATTACTGTGTGGATCTTGAAGCAGTGCATGTGGAGGACTTGAGGGGAGACTCGATAACTTGGTAGCAGCAAGGTTTAGACGCGTGATCTTTTTCTTTGTAAGACAGAACCCTAAAAAACATCTGTATGTTCCCTCTCGTCGTGACCTATCTTTTCTGTAACGAGACAAGTATGTTATGACTTTGTAGCTGTAGAATATCAATTGCAGATACAGACCATTACTCCAGGCACTGCACTATTTGTAGGCAAGAGGAAAGCTTTCTGATAAAATGTAGAACCAGGCAGTTTTATGAAATATGAGGTATTGTGATAAGCATGCGACTCACAGCTAGGTTCATATCTTTTCACTGTGTTAAGATAACTTGATTGTGATAGGAAAATGTTTAGTATTAATCTGGCTTTCTATTATTATTTTGGTAGGTTGTTAACTTAGCCAGAAACCTGATCTATTTTGGTTTCTACAACTTCTGTGACCTCCTCAGACTAACCAAAATCCTCCTTGCTATATTAGACTGTGTGCACATCACTACCATCTTCCCTATTACCAAGATGGCAAAAGGCGAGGAAAGCAAAGGTAAGGCTGGAAAACCATTGGCGGAACAGGTTACTGTCTGGTAGTTCCTAGTTCACCTCAAAATGTTAGTGTGGGTTTGAGATCTTCTACTTCTTTCTGTCCATGGCTTGACTGTACAGCTGAGTAATGCCTGCGGGGAAAGAGGGAAGAGGGCTGGGGGGTTGCCGACGAGCTGCACTGCTTCTCTTGACTTCCATCTGCTCCAGAGATCTCAGTGTCCACCTGCCCGTGATTGATGTCGAGACACTTTCTCTCTGTAGGATGTGGAGGGTCCTTGCCCCGTTAATTCTGTCCTATTGCACCATCCTAACCGTACCTGTTTGCCTACCTCTCTGAAGGAAGCAATGTGATGAGGTCAATCCATGGAGTGGGCGAGCTCATGACCCAGGTGGTGCTCAGAGGAGGTGGGTTCTTGCCCATGACTCCTCTTGCTGCTGCTCCGGAGGGTAACGTGAAGCAGAGCGAACCAGAGAAAGAGGACATCCTGGTGATGGACACGAAGCTGAAGATCATTGAAATACTTCAGGTACCGGCAACGCAAATTAATGTAGCGCCTTGTGTTGTCTTTAGGCATCGATAGAGCTGCCTTTTCATTCCTTCCTGCCTTGTGCCTTTCTCTTCTGAACCAGACGGGGCGTTGCGAGGGTGGCTTTTTCAGGCAACTTGCATATGGCAATAATATGCCATTACTGAAACAATTCAGCAATTTATATCTGACTCGCTGGAGCAGAGAGCTCAGTTTCCACCTTCCCCTCTTAGTAATTTCTCCGAGTCTGCAGGGCCCATCTTATAAAGTGCCCCGAGGAAATGAGAGATACGTGAGACTCCTCGTACAGCCAGCAGCCTGAAATCGCTTTTATATGTGGGCATTTGCCAGCCTTGCCAGCTCTTCCATCTCCACCTGTCTTTCCTCACTTGTTCCCCGCTAAGTCTTTGGGACACGACGAGAAATTTTTCTTCCCTTTTCTGCAGCGCTCGTGCCTTGATCTAGATGTTACCACCAAATTACCGTGCTGAAATCCATCCTCTCTCCCGCAGTGTAGGAGTCCCTTTTCCGTTCTGTAGCCTCATGGGCAAGTTCACGGGGCCCAGAATGTGCTGCGACAGGCTCGTGGGCGAAAGCACGTGGAGCTGCGGGAGAGCCGTGGTTGTGCCTTCCCCCTGCCCCCGTGGGAGGCTCCGTGCAGAGCTGGGTTTGAGGTCCTGCCCTTCCCCGCAGCAGCAGATGCAGCGCTTCAGGGAGACTTGATTCGCTTCCTTCCACCATTGCTAATTTTAGTTAAAACCCAAACTTTTCTTATGGCCTGGCATGTGCGTTGGGATATTTTAGCATGCCACTATCCCCTCTCCCTATTACCACAGTCTGTTAAAATCGACGTCAAGCTTTTTTCCCTGAGAGAACTATGTCCTCTGCATCGTGCTTCTTTCCTCAAGAGGATGGAAGACCACGAGGCCAACGGGATGAAGTTCAACCAGACCCAGTGCAGGATCCTGCACTTTGGGTACAATAACCCCTGGCAGCGCCACCGACTGGGGGAGCAGTGACTGGGGAGCGCCCGGCAGAGAGGGACCTGGGAGTGCTGGGTGACAGCCGGCTGAACATGAGCCAGCAGGGTGCCCAGGTCTGAAACTGCCTCAGGGGAGGTTGGGGTTGGGTCTCAGGCAGCCCTTCCTCCCAGAGAGGGTGCTCAGGCCCTGGGATGCTCTGCCCAGGGCAGGGGGCAGTCACCGTCCCTGGCAGGATTTAAGGAGAGGCTGGATGTGGCACTTGGTGCCCTGCTCTGGCCCATGTGGGGATGGTGGGTCATGGGCTGGACTCTGTGATCTCAGAGGGCTTTGCCAGCCTCAACAATTCAGTGATTCTGTGACCAAGGAGAAGGTGGTCCCTGCCACGCCGGCGGTTTTGATGGAGCCTGGCTCCTGGCAGCTCGTGCTCGGCTTCCTCTGCCCCAGCGCCAGTCTGCTGGACTCCTGCTGCTTTCAGAATGGGGATAGAAATGCTGCTTTCCTTCCCTGGGGCTGAGGGTTAAGGAGGGATTGAAACTCTGCCAGAATCTTTTACTCACCAAGTATTCACTGAAATCACTGAAAAAAAATCACTTGATTCTGGAGATTTTTAAGAAAACGTTTGTGTACCTTTTCTCATTGAATTCCCGTCTTTACGGTGTTGATCTTGCATGTTGGTAGCACTGCCTTGCGTGTAAATTGTTCATGTGCTGCAAACAGGCAAGTTATTTCAATGTTTTCACCACTTCTCTATCATCAGTTCATTCTGAATGTGAGGTTGGACTACAGAATCTCCTGCCTACTTTGTATATTTAAACATGAATTTGACGAAAGCAATGCCCAGATGTCTGAATCGCCCACTGGAAGCAGTAATCAAGAAATGCCAGCTAACGTACCAGGTTAGTTATTTTGCAGAGAACGAGGGAAGACTCCTTTAATCTTGGAGGTGCTAATTGGAAAATCGGTTCACGTCCTTGCTTTGGCATATGAATGGTCCCACTGAAGCAGAGTTCCCTGCGAGGAGCAGGGAATCGCTTCCATATACCCAAAACAAAGGATTTACTTGTACTCTCTTCTACCAGTTTCCATGTGTTAAATGTAACCGAGAGCCTGAGATGCAGCCTTTAAAGAAAGTCTGCAATAAGTGCTGTCAGGTGTGGTCTGTCATCAACCTCAAATTAAATCTGGATGAGGAAGGGTCCCCGAAGCGATCTGATTCCCTTAATCTCTCCCCACCCTGTCCTGATGCCTCTACCCACCTGAACTTCTGTTTTCTGAAGGGTTTGTAGGAAGGCAAGGAAGGCATCTGGAGATGTCTGTACCTCAGTGCTGCTAGACAAGGGTGTGCAAGTCAGCTGTCGAGGAGCTTGTCATGTCCAGCGTTGTTCTTAATTGAAAGCAGGACAGCTGGTGGACTGGATGGAAGGGCTGTTGGCAACTGCTCTGTGGCTTTTCAGCAGAAAAAGTGGCCATGGTTAGGACCCGTGCAGCGTAGGAATAGCTGGACTTTATAAGTGTGGCTTATTAGACATCAAACAGTTTTTCTTCCTCGATTTGGGGACTGTATCTCGAGATGCAAAGGGGAAAGATAAGGAAAATGTGGTTTAGATGTGAAGTCTTCAAAGGGAGGAGACTGTTCCTTTTGATCTTGCTTCAAAGGGGATGTGTTTACTTTTTTTCTGGGTCTCCCTGTCCAGCAGCCCCCCGGGGTGCCAGGGCCTTCCAAAACAGGGCTGGCGGGGAGAGTGAGAGCTCTTTTTGCCAGCTGAACTTTAGAAGAAAGTTCATCCGTTTTTGGCAAGGACGTGAAATCCCCGTGCTCTCTTTCGGTTCCCCTCTGCAAATCTTTGGGAAATATTGAGAGCTCCGACACTGTTTTACCATTTCTCTGCTTTTATTTTGGAATATTGGTCATTGCCCACGTGATAATGCGTACCTTATGCTGAAAAACGCAAAGACCTTTTTGTCTGGTGAGCCATGGGGGTGTTGCTGTCATTGCTGAATTTATTACTTCAGAAATCCTCAAGGATGAAGTTTGGTGTTTCTTGTGAGTGGCCCCTCCGAATGACACCAGGTCCCATCAGTGTCCTGCAATCAAAAAAAAGACAAGAGAGGAGTAAGCCTGGATATTGCTGAAATGATTGTGCCATGTAATTTGTGAGCTGAGACCAGATTAATTTATTGTCTTCTGTTATCTTAGCAGGCTGCCTCAGTAATGTCTCAGTGTTCCCTTCGGCTTGTTATGACCCCCTTGCTTACACCTACCTCATCGCTTGAGGTTTAAAATGTTTTTAGGCTGCAAGAACATCTTTGGTGCAACTCTGATGTAACATGTTTGTCTCGCTTGTTTTCTCAGGAGCCCTAGATTTTGAGCATATTGAAGAACAAGCTGAGGGAATCTTCGGTGGAAGGAAAGTGTCTCTTCACTGGTGCTAATCAAGGGGGTGGCTGAGGAGCTGCCAGGCTGCAGCCCTCGGGACTCCTGAGGAGCGAGGAGTGCGGTTGGAAGTGAGGTGGTAACGGGGAAAAGGTTGGAAACAGCTGCCACAGCAACCAAGGAGTCATTTTTCTGAAGTGCCTTTGAATACAGCTCAAACTAGTGTCCATTTGGATTAAAAGCCACAAATAAGGGACATGGGGATATTTCAGCCAGGAGAATCTTCCCCACAAACAAAACCCTCCCGTGGTGAAAGCTGAGTTGAAGGATTAGTGCCTCTAAGTGCTGTAAAGTCTTACATGGAAATTTTGTGTAGGCAAGGACTGAAACTTCTACTGAGATTGATAGACATTTAGCCATTTTTATTTTTTTTTTTGTATAGTGCAGCCTTAAACTGCCCATACATGACAGAACAAACCAAGCTGTACGTTCCCTACCTGCCTTCTGGAGCAGCTTACGTCCTTGATGAAATCACAGGACAGCAAGTCAGTGACGGGCTCCCAAGTACCTGAGCTTGTCTGTAAGCTGCTCAGAGCTGCAGTTGTTTTACAGAAAACCTAAGATAACTGATTTCTTAAATGAAGGCAGAAGGGGAGAGAGAAATTCCCATGCAGAATTAATAACCAGAATTTTAAATGTCAGCATGCAAACTCTGCTGGAAGCAGAATATGGAAAAAATTCAGGGGATACCGATAAAAAAAGAAAATACAACCCAAGTTTCTCATGCACAGAAAAGAGGTGTGAGGGGAAGAGAGGGAAGAGAGGGATTTCAGGTGCTTGTCATAATTAGCACTGCAAGCTGGACACTGAGGTAGGGTTTCTACTGACCTATGTGAACAATAGGATAAGGCTGTCAATAGGGTCAAATATTTTGGCATAGTTTGGAAAAATCTAAGCTGGATAGTGAAAGCTGAATGGACTGTGATTAGTAAGATCCTGGAATAGCCTCCCTGCTAAGCAGGACGCCAAAAAGCCCTTGTGCGTCTGAAGATTGCACTTGATTTGATAAACTTCCCCTAGTTTAAAAGTAAGGGGAAAGGTTTTCTGCCCCTGCTGACCTGACCTAAGAACGTGCTGGGATGTTGTCTGACGTGCTAGTGAACTCCCACGCTCTGTTTTCAGTGAGGAGAACACGCCGCTGGATTTGGATGACCACGGCGGCAGAACGTTTCTCAGAGTTTTGTTGCATTTAACAATGCATGATTATCCTCCTCTGGTGTCCGGAGCCCTTCAGCTGCTCTTCCGGCACTTCAGTCAGAGACAAGAAGTCCTTCAAGCTTTTAAGCAGGTATGGGTGTGTATTAAGAGCGATATTCCTCATCTGAATGTGTATGTTGCAGCTGAAAACAATCCTTTTGTGCAACTAATGGGTTGTGTTCATGTAAGGTTCAACTGCTTGTTACCAGCCAAGATGTTGACAACTACAAGCAGATAAAACAGGATTTGGACCAGCTGAGGTCTATTGTGGAAAAATCGGAGCTGTGGGTGTACAAAGGCCAAGGTCCTGATGAGGCTATGGATGGAGTGCAAGGTGAAAACGAACACAAGAAGAAAGAGGTAATTGTGTTTGCACAAGTTCGTGTGTTAGTATTTTTTGAAGGCGTAACTGTTTCCAGAAATGTGACAAAACCCCACCATCATTCCAGAACACTGCACAGCCTGGGGAGGCTGTCTGCATTGCTTTTAGATTAAGGCAAGAATTAAGAGGAGAACTTGAGCTAGTTGGTGCCAGTTAGTCTCAGGTGGGAACTGCTCAGGATTGGCAGCTGGTGAGGTGTCACCTTTAGGCTCTGACAGAGCAGTTGGTTTGGGTTTGCTCTGGCTCTGGGGCTATGGCCTCTCAGCGCTGACAGATTGCGTGGGGCGTTGCGTGGTCAGAACTCCCTCAGCTCACGGAAGGGCTGAGCTGTGAACTGTTCAGGTGCTGTGTTTTGAATCGTGACACTACGTTTAAAAAAACGGATGAGGACAGGTCTTTATCTCCGATTGATAATACTGGACTTTCTTGGCATGCACATCTGCCTTAGAACTAATTAAACACCCAAAAGGTGTTTAATTTGCCATCACATAGAATTCTAAGTCTGGGTGAGGCAATTCAAGAAATAGTCCCTGGGTTATGGACATTTATTGGTGGAAGTAAAGTGATTTACTTGTTGCTTTCCTTGTGCATAGTGCTTCCGGGCATCTCGTGATA
Organism: Apaloderma vittatum; assembly: GCF_000703405.1. Lineage (NCBI taxonomy): Eukaryota > Metazoa > Chordata > Aves > Trogoniformes > Trogonidae > Apaloderma > Apaloderma vittatum. The sequence goes on from NW_009725610.1 coordinate 11,387, forward strand.
TCTGTACAATGACAGTTTAGTAGTAGTGGAGAGAGGGAGGAAGGAATGCATTTTTTGGGGGGAGACTTGATTACACATACAATGACAAGCGAGGGAAAAGACAGGAGATTGCTATCTCTAAAATCACCCTGCCCTCACCTTATTTTATGTTACAGAGGTCAGTGTGACTTGACAGGATAATTATGTGTTTTTCTAAGAGTGTCAGAAAACTGAAGGATGACACTTCTTTCCCTGAAGAGAGCGAGCACTCTCCTGGAACTCTAATTCTAGCCTTTATGAAGACAGGAGTATAAGCTACTCATACATTGTCTGCTTTTTTCCTCAGGAAGGTCACAGCAAGTCCCAAAAGCCTGAAAGCACTAGCAGCTACAACTACCGTGTAGTCAAAGAGGTAAAACTTTTGCTTCTTGATAGTTAAATGGAAGTGAAAATGAGTAACGCAGCGCTGGAGAGCTGCAGTCAGAGGGAGGCACCCAGGAAAGTCTGAGTCACTCTTCCATTGTGGAAGCTATTTGCTGAGTAATAACTTATCCCAACATGAATGAGAAGCCAGGAATATAAGGACAACGTGTATTCTTTCCTTAAGAATGGATTAGTGAGAAACTCGACGTTTCGCTGCTGTTTCAATGGTAACACAATATTTTCATTGTTAAAGGCTACGAAGGAAGCAAGCAAGTGGAGAAACTATTTGCCCTGTCCCGAGTACCTTGCACTCGAAACCACCGTGCTGCTGAAATGCAGTTTAAAAAATACCAGGCACAGAGGCTGTGCTAGCGCGGGCATGGTGTGAGCTATTGGTGTTTCTGTGGCTCTGTCCTGCGGAGCCCCATGCTGGGTTCACTCGCTGTGGCTGAACTCTGCCGGAGTTGGAGATGCTGTGGGTGGCTCCCAGCCCAGTAAACTTCTTCCCCTCCCTGTGCTGAGCGGCACCAGGCTGCTGCGTCCTCTTGCCCCCTGCCACTCGAGCAGGCAGCAGGCGCTGTGCCTGCCTCCTGCCCACACAGTTCCCAGCACCTTTTGCTCCTTCTGCACCTCTTCTGGCCTCTCAGGAGCAACCAGGCCATAGCCTGGTCTTAGTTCCTCACCTCGAGCCCCCAAACCTGATTTGGCTGCCTAGGTCTGCGCAGATGTGGTTTTCACTGTTGCTGCTCTTCAGGAGCCACCCAAAGCATTGCTCTGAAATAACCCCCAGAATCTGAGCTCTAAAGCAAGTCTCCTTTCTCCAGATCCTGCTGCGACTCAGCAAGCTCTGCGTTCAGGAGAGCGCCTCGGTCAGGAAAAACCGAAAGCAGCAGCAGCGACTTCTGAGGAACATGGGAGCCCACGCGGTTGTGCTGGAGCTGCTGCAGATCCCCTATGAAAAGGTTGGGTTTCTGCACGGCTGTTGCCTTGCTTTGAATAACATTGATGGATGCTTAACTCCTTAACTTTCTACGTTTATATTGGATTCATAGAGGCTGTCTTATGTAGTCTCGGACTCTACGAAATATCCGTGCTTCAAAAATAGCTGCCTGCAAGTTGAGCTGTGTTGATGGTAGCAAGACCCTCCGTTATTGCTCCCAGGTAGCTCGAGGACAGTCCTCCTGCGAACGCTGAGGAAAATGAGGGTGCCTGGTCCCCCCTGGGATTTATCATCAGGTCTCCCCAGTAGTTAAGATACAGACCTCCCCCAGTGTCTAGTGTCCCAAACTCCCCCTTAGAAGTTAATAAATACCGACTGGCTCTCCAGGCGAGCTCTGCTGTTTGTAATTAGCCGTATCAGAGCGCCATGCACTGTCAGAGGTGAGGTTTGAAGCAAGCTTCGCTGGGTCACTGCTACAGTTTGAGCTTGCACCAGTTGGTGCTGATGAAACACACCCTGAGTTTGTCCCTTCGGCTGCTCATGAGCCACAGGTGACCTCTTTACATTTTCCTGATTGCTCTACTGTCCTCTGCTCCAAACTCTACAGGTTTCTGAGAAGCAGTAACTCTAGACAGTATCTTTGATTAATGTTAGCCAAGTCTCATGCTGTCTTGCTTCGTATTTTGCTAAAAAATCGGCAGCAAAAACACCCTCCGACACGGTTTATCGCCTTTTCCATCCATGTGAACGTCAGACAGGCAGTGTGGAAGGCGTTTCCCCCTTGTGATGATATGAAACCCCTTAAAAATAACTTATTTTCCTAACTGTGTTTTATACCATCAGTGGACTAGTGATCCACACTGATGTCAGAGGAAAGGCACCAATTCCTGAACTGTACTTGGAAGTATGCAAGTGGCGTGCGGATTCCAGTAAATACCAGTTGGGCTGAACTGCTGTAATAATAATAACTTTCCATCTCTTCTTTGCCATGAGCGACCTGTCTGTCGCTGCTGAAATGCGTTTCAGTGGAACATGGCAATTTTCCTGTGCAGCCTCAAGGTGATGATGTGTGGTTTGGCTGATGGACAGGGATGTTCAGAAGTATAAAAAGTGCCTAAAGCACGTTGCTGGCAGGCTTGGCCATGGAGAAAGCCATTTTAGAGAATAAACCGCTGTCATTTCTATTCTGTTTGCTTTTTTTTTTTTTTGTGATGATCTTTAAAACTGCAAAGCAGGCCAAACTCATCCCTGAGGTCTGTGAACTGGGTGGAGGTTTGTTTTTCTTTGGAGTGTGAGAGAGACGTGACAGTTCCCTTGCAGAGCTGGAGCTGCGGCTCATCCAGTACTCACCTGAACGTGAACCTTCAGATTCTTTGTAACCTCCTCTCGTTTGTCACGCGATCACAGGCTGAAGACACGAGGATGCAGGAGATAATGAAGCTCGCGCATGAGTTTTTACAGAACTTTTGTGCTGGGAACCAACAGAACCAGGCACTGCTGCACAAGCACATAAACCTGTTCCTTAACCCAGGGGTAAGAATCACCTCGTGGCATCGTTTTTTGGCTTTTCTGTTGGTTTGGGTTTTTTTCTAGCAAGGAAAGAGAGTGGATTGTCCTTGATGATTGCCTCTGGGCCTGTTCTGATGCAAGATTGGTTGAAGGGGGTTCGTGTTTTGTTTTCATTCTAAAGCCTTGAAAGTTGGCAAGATAGAAACATTCAGGTTGGAAAAGACCCTTGGGATCCTCAACTCCAACCCATGACCTGTTTGTTTAGGACCGTTTCAGCATAAAAAGTTCAAGAGGCCGAAGTGGGCTGAAAAATAGGCTTAGAAACGAGCCCTTGCGTTGAAAGATTCGGTCCTCAGAGATGTTCTTTTCAGTCCTACACCCTGCAGGAGTGTTGACTTTATCCTGACCTCTGCAAGGGTTTGGTGGTTTGTTTATTTCTAATTTTTTTTTTTCCCTCTTTCTTTCATCCCCTCGGTTAGATTCTGGAAGCGGTGACGATGCAGCACATTTTCATGAACAACTTCCAGCTTTGCAGCGAGATTAATGAACGTGTCGTTCAACACTTTGTCCACTGTATCGAGACGCACGGCAGGAATGTTCAGTACATAAAGTTCCTGCAGACAATTGTCAAGGCGGAAGGAAAATTCATTAAGAAATGCCAAGATATGGTAATGGCTGAGGTGAGAGCTGCAGAGATTTGCAAGGTCTGAACAGAAGTTTTCACATACCATTTGGTGAAAATGACAAATTGATCCTCTCACTTCTGGGACTGCCAAGAAGCTGACAGTTAGCTCTCACAATGCAAAAAGAGCATACAGCTACCAGAAAGCACAGACTTTCTTGTGACCGAAAGCTTTCGGAGCTCTTCACCCTCAGCGGTAACGAGCGGCCGGTCGTTAACGATACTCACAAGTTACTTCCCAGGCTTCTACCCAGCAGCATACCTGTGAGCTCATGAAGCAAGGGTGCTTTTCTCTAGCCAAATTGGCTAGAAGTCGTTTAATTTCAAGGTCACTAATGCAGAAGGAAATTCTTACCATGAAAGCATTTTGATGGGAATTTCTTATCGTACATGTTCAACTGTTTTAAGTGCTGAAGGTCAAAAAGGCTGATTCCTCAGAAATTCTGGGGTGTAGGTAACTGGGAAGTTGGGGTGTCAGGGTAGAAGGGAGAGGTAAAAGAAGGGCAAATAAATCCCTTCAAGTTGGATATCAAACGTGACCTGACGCTGCGTTTCCACAGGATTTTTATTGGCCTCCTCAGCAGGGGGAGCCCAAGGATCGGATTTGCCAAGCTCTGGCTTCTGCGGATCGATCTTACTAGACTGATGAAGGTCTTCCCTATTTTGTCGTTCTGTTCGAAAAGGGTTTCGTGACCTTCTCCAGTCGAGTTCGTGAGATGCTCAGCAACCAGCTTCCACGGGGGTCAGAGACCGCTGAGAAAAGGGAGTTCCCTTGCTGGGGGGTTACCATCTGCATTTTATGTAGCTCTTTGCCCCAAACCCTGTGCGAGGACAACCCCAGGTCCCTCCAGCTGCCTCTTTAGAAGTGCCCAGCCTGGAGCAGGTCTCAGTTTGTTCTCCTTCCCTCGAGTTACAGGAGGTCTGAACTGCTCTGAAAATGTGGCCATCTGGGTCTCAAATGGGAGGCTGATAGAAATCATTGGTGTGTGATCGAACGTGTCACTCGCCAGCCTTGGAAAATTGATGATGTTTGTTCAGAAGGGTTGGAATTAGTGAGCCCTTCAGTCCTCCCATCCAACATGCCCCCAGGGCATTTCTGTGACCAAAACGGTACGTCTGCAGCTCGCTGTGTTTTAAACAGTCAGCTGGGGCAATATACGTGAAATCAAAAAAGCACAATGGAAAGTCACACCAACTTCTTGGCACGACTTCTGTCTCAGCAGTCACTTGGGCTGACTTTGAAGTTCTTGAGCAGTTCGGAAGTGGTAAATTCTTCAGGAGAAAACGTCATACTCATGAAGGAGAACGCAAGAGGAATGCCCAGCTGACTTGGTGGGCTGCACTGCTTTTAAGTGTCTAAAGGATGGCTGATTGGGATTGGCACTGTCACGGTCAGCCCGCACGTTAGGGGGAGAGTGCTGCGGGGAGATGCGCGGGCTTTGATCTGCTGAAGGAATGTTTCTCTCTCTCGGTAGCTGGTGAACGCAGGAGAGGACGTCCTCGTGTTTTACAATGACAGAGCCTCCTTCCAGACTTTGGTGCAAATGATGAGATCGGAGAGGGATCGGATGGACGAGAACAGCCCGCTGATGTACCACATCCACTTGGTGGAACTGCTGGCTGTGTGCACAGAAGGCAAAAATGTCTACACAGAAATCAAATGCAACTCCCTCCTTCCTCTGGATGACATTGTTAGGGTAGTAACCCACGAGGATTGCATCCCCGAGGTGAGGGCTCCTTGCAGGCACTGGCCTAGGTGTGTTTGGAACGTGCTGGCTTTGGGTGGAAGGGATTCGGTGGTGCTGAGTTGAGCTCAGGAGCAGGGGTGGTGCAGGGGGACGGGAGGATCTGAGCTGCAAAACTGGATTCCTTCCCTGGTTCTGCTGTCGGCAACCCCAGTCAGGCTGGAGGTTAGCTAACGTAAATCCATTTATGCTCATTTCCTTGCCCTCGAAGTGGGGGTATGATGTTGCATTTGGTTGTTTTATAGGTTTCTTGAGGCCGGGAGGTTTCTGGAGTGCGCTGCTAAGCTTGGACAGATGGTTCTGCAGAACTGGGAATGATTATTACGCTGACGTTTTGTCTACAGTAATCCTGGTGGTTTTTATTGGATGATGCCTCGCTATTCATGGCATTAAATTTCACCAGTGCTTAAATAAAAGGGAGAAGTACAATTACAAATGATTTACAGAGCAGTTTTGATGTGGCATATTCATTCATACTACTGTTCAGCTTTCTATCTTGAACAGTATTTTTCTTTCCTCTACTTCTAGGTCAAAATTGCCTACATCAACTTCTTGAATCATTGTTATGTGGACACAGAAGTAGAAATGAAGGAGATTTACACCAGTAATCATATGTGGAAGCTATTTGAGAACTTCCTGGTTGACATCTGTCGGGTAACAATTTCTGTATCTTGGAACTGGATTTAAAAAGCTTAAATGAATCTATTTAGTATAGAGCAGTAAGAATAAGACGTAACAGTGCATCGAGGCACTAAGTACCCTGAATACCGTGTTCCTTCAAATTTTTATGGGCCGCCTTTTCCGAATGCCTGTGGATTTCATTAGTCATATTTCATGGAATGCATTAATATTTTCCTTAAAAAAATTTTAAACAACGACAAAACCAACAAAAAACTTGGAGAAGCCCCACACCCTGCTCCTTTGTCTGCTGCCTTTTTCAGTTCTGCCACCTGGCTTGCTTATCCTGGCCGGGACAAGTGAGCTCCTTCCCGAGCAATAGTTGACGTTTTCTGGCAGGTCAGAACAAATTTTTTCCAAGCTTGGCGTTTGTTTTGCTATATGGCTTTTTGCCTGGGATTCCAAGTATTTCCCCATATGAAAGCATTACACCTTAGTCCTCCCTACCCTGCTACTTGCTTTCCTCTAAGGTACGCTGTATTTTTATTTCCCCTTCCCTTCTGAACGCTCCATATGCCAACACATTAAAACAGCAACAGCGCTGGGCTTCTGCTTTTGTATGTGCTGGAAATCCAGAGATCCAAGTGTCATAAATATCGCCGTGGCAGGGGAATTGCTGGGACTAGAACAGTGTGAAATCAAGAATTCCAGTCTGTAACATTTTAACATACCTTGGCTGAGCTGCTTCTGACCTAAGAACGAATTGTCTTGCAGGCTTGTAACAACACCAGCGACAGAAAGCACGCCGACTCCATATTGGAGAAGTACGTTACCGAAATAGTGATGAGTATAGTCACCACGTTCTTCAGTTCCCCATTCTCTGATCAGAGCACTACTCTGCAGGTATGGAAACGGAGAGGGAGAGAAAAGTGAAAATAAGCTGCCAACACAACTGTATTCGTTCCGCTTTGGTTCCATTTAGCAGTTACAGACGTGTGTTCGTGAAGGGGCAGCAAATACGGATTCTTTGTGAGCAGGACGTTTCTTCAGCTGTGGAAGTGGAAAGATTTGTAGATCAGAGAGCAAAAGTTTTTTTTCTAGAGAAGCTGAAGTGTCACCCCACACAGGTTCTTTTGGAGAGAGTTTCTATTCCCAGGTGAGGAAAGGGCCAGTGCAAGTAGGGAAGTGTTTTCTATTGCAGCTGCATCTCATGACTCTGGGCAGCCTCAGAGTGCAGATGATGTGGGCAGGTGCAGGACAGCAAAGAAGCAATTTTGCTCCTCGATAGTTGGGTGTGCCAACTGTCCAGCAGTGGTAAAGCAGCAGCACAACAGTAAGGACTTTTCCAGAGTGCCATGAAGAAGCAAGATAAAGCTTTGGTGGCAAGCTTTCCAGGCAGGGGGAGAGTGTTGCGTTACTGAGAGCGCAAAGGGAGTTGCTTAAAGGAAGCGTATTTTTATAGGAAGATCCTAGTTTCCTTTAAAAAAATCAAAAAATCCCAATGCTCTAGTGTGTTTCATCAAGCCAAGTCATTTTTGTCTTGTTTAAAAGTTGGGGAAGTGGGGAATAGAAGCTTGGAACATCTGAGGTGTCAGAAGGTAGAGATTTCCACTGCAGAACACCAGTGTCAGGACATCGCCCCAATATTAGTAATGCAGCACAGAAATACCATCGCTCTTCTCTTCATGAATAACTTTTTGGGAGGAGTGTGGGTGGGGTGGTCAGGTGCCTGGCAGGTCTGTCAGAAGTTGCAGTGTTGGTGGTTGTTGAAACTTGATGCAGCCTCATCACGCCCCAGGCAGCTGTTGGCTGTGCAAAGCCCAGGTTTGTGATGGAATGCAACTGGCACCAGGTTAGGAGGCATCTGGTGCCCGAAAGTGGCCGTAAAGGGCATCTGGCAGTTGGACTCGCCCAGGTCTGAGCAGACCAGCAGTTGGTTTGCCCCTCATATGACTCGAGTATGTCAGCCACTGTTGCGATATGTCAGCCTCGACACTAGAAATGAGAAATGGAGATGAAGTTAGCCTTGTCCCCTGGGGCGCTGCCCTTTTCTCTTCCCCCTGCACTGTGTACCTTGGCTGTCGTCCTTTTAATTGTCATCTCTGAGCACAGAGCGTTTGAACACACTTCCTTACCATCGCATTTTACCCATCTGCTAATTTTATGTCAGCAGTTTTTCTTCAGTTTCTCGATCTCTCTGGTCTATCAGGATGAAGTAAGTTATTTCACCTCTCTCTTACCATCTCAGCTGATGGCTCTGTCTTTGTCTCACCCGAGATTCATCTTTCCTCTACATCTCTTGAGTTAAAAGCTGTTTCTCTTCTGTCAAGGCTCTTGCCCATAACTGGGGACTGTCCCACCTGAGGAGGACAGCCTGTTGGACCCAGCTGTCCTGCATCACTTCTCCGGGTGGGATTCTTCCTTCCCATGTGAGATGCTGCAGGACAGCCTGCAGCTGCTGCTCCCTCACCTCCTGCCCTGTCTCCATGGGTCAGTGATGATTCCCACTCCCCTTCACGTCCTTTCTGCTGCACCTTCTTCCCATGCTCTTCTTGTCTCATGCTCTTTCATGTTGTGGCTTGTTCGACTTAAATTGTACCAGCCTTGCTCATTCAAGGAACACCTTGTACATCTGTCATGCAGTTCAAATAATATAAAATTGGGAGAGGTTGTGTCTTCCCAAGGAACAACTGTCCAAAACTTTTCCTCTTTAACGAGCGCTTTTCCGCCTGTTTGCCTCCTAAGGGTGCTGCAGCCCAAGGCTTTCCTTCACAAGAGTAGTTGGAGGCATGTGGAACGTGGAGTAAAGTTCTCGTTTGATTTATTGACCTAGTTTAAGCAAATGAAACGCCTTTGAAGCTTTTTAAGGCTGAAAAGTTGTTAAACACGAACTGGAAGGTGGGTGGCTTAAACCCAGAAAGTGCAGGTATTTTTGGTGCCCTTGGAGAAGTGCTACTGTCTGCCATGATTTCGGTGTTTGGCTTGTTTCTGGAAAGGGTCATAGCTGTTTGCCTCTTAGTACTTTTTTTGGTTCTCGAATTTCAATTCTCCTTTTGTACGTTTCATAACGGTGTTATCTGATGAATTGATCTAATAGAGCTAATTATCTAATAGATTTGGCTTTTTTCTCTAACTCCACTTTTCTCTTACAAACAGGCATTAATCTTGACCAGAATAAATGAGGTATTGTGTCACTGGTTCCTAAGTCTCGTGGGCTTTGCACTGTGGTGTAGTTCACTTAGCTGATAGAAACACTGAGTAGCGAGTAGGCACGGGGACAGGGGGTATTCCCTCTCGATGTAGGTTCATTTGAAATATTTAAAATACTCAAATATTTGAAATACTCTTTCCTCTACAGGTAAATGAATTATTCTGCTAAGTAATTACTGTAAAAAACTGAACAGGGAGTTTTGGTCACTGTTGTTGGGAAGTTGCAGAGATGAAAGAGCAGAGCTGGTGTGCGTTGGAGTAGCTTCACCTGCCTGTAGTGGGAGATCGCCTGGTGAAACACGGGGCTGAAACCCACGCCTTAATTTTGGCTGCCCTATAGCAGCTGTAGTGTTACCACTAACTGCTCCCTGTGTTGTAAATAATGCACACGCAGCTGGTTTCTCCAGTAAATTAGATACCAGCTAATATAATGCTTGAAATGATGAGTTTTCAACTCTGGAGCTGTGCTGTCCTCAAGCCAAGTCCCATTTACCTGTGGTCTATTGAGTCAGCTCCTGGTCAACGTTAAGAGAACAACAGTCTCTGTGCTGGGTTTGCTGATAACTCTGATTACATACATGAAGATGACTGCTTATTTCCTCTGCTTAGTCAAGCTTCAATTACTGAGCCTTTATGCTTTAGAAGCTATTAAATGTTTCCCTTCCAGTGTTCGTTCCCACCCTTCCCATTCAGTCGCTGATGGGGCGGTAGATACTCCGTCCGCGACGTGAAGTTGCCTGGCGAGTGGATGCAGAGCATTTAGAAATGACTGGTGTGTGGAGAACCACAGCTGGAGCTGGTGTTGCCTCAAGGTGATGCCCATACATCTTGATATGGCATGATGAGTCTGATATTTTTTATTTTTTCTTTTCTTCAACCTTGCGTTCCAGACTCGCCAGCCTGTGTTCGTGCAGTTGCTGCAAGGCGTGTTCCGGGTGTACCACTGCAACTGGCTAATGCCGAGCCAAAAGGCATCGGTGGAAAGCTGCATTCGGGTCCTCTCAGATGTAGGTAAGGAATGGGTGGAATCGGAACTAACCGCTGCCAACGTGGTGATCTGGTATTTGCTGCTTAGATGTCATCTTTCCAAAAAAAAGAATTGCCGGTTCCTTCCCACAGGTGCCGCTTGCAGACGCCTCGAAGCTGAGGCACAGAGTGAAGCGAGAGTTGCACAAATGTGTTGTCGTGGTTGAGCAATTGGCGTTGTCACTCCAACCTGAAGTGCTTTCTCCCTTTAACCTCAAAACTCTCTGCAACCCTGTTGTTCTGCAGTGGGGAAACAGTTTTGTGCCACTCCTACCAGTAATTTGCTGTACTTTTAGTAGCGAGAAGAGTAATTTGCACTGGATATTGAGGCCAAATTCTGCATGTGAGTGTTAGTGGGAGTTGTTGGGAGTGCGTGTGGGCAGACAGATTCATACTGCCGTGCTTTAAAGACAGTAAACAGCTCTGAGGTCTGAAAGCCTTTAACCCAGAGGTCTGACCCGTTACGCAGTGACCGGGCGTTGCGTTGTTTAAAATGCACACGAAGGAGATCGTAGAAGGAATCGCAGGCGGACGTTGTCTTGTTCTTGCATCGGTTGCAATATATAGGCTGGAAGAGTCCGTTCTCTTGTTTCCTGCAGCAAAAAGCCGAGCAATTGCAATTCCCGTGGACTTGGACAGCCAGGTCAACAATCTCTTCCTGAAATCTCATAACATCGTTCAGAAGACCGCGATGAACTGGCGAATGACTGCGAGGAATGCTGCCCGCAGAGACTCGGTGCTCGCTGCCTCCAGGGATTATCGAAACATAATTGAAAGATTACAGGTGACTCCAGAGCCACCCCTTCCTCCTCTGATAAGCACTTGCTAGCATGGCGATACAAAAGGAGGAATTTACTAAGTAGAAAGACGTTCGGGGATTAACTAGTCAAAATGCCACGTGATGATAATCGAGTTAGCTGATGCTGAATATAATGATACTGTGATACCGTGTATCAAACCAAATGTAAACCATTGCATCAAGACAAGTAACGGAACGTGCACAGCTAATGGGTATAGAAGTAATCGTTCGGGAGATCAGAGAATCATAGTATGTTAGGGGTTGGAAGGGACCTCTAGAGATGCTGATATTTGAAACTAGTGATACTTGACATATTCTTGTTCTGCCGTCGGTAATATTTCTTTGACAAAGGAGGACTTTCATCATCACAGACTTCCAGACTCCTCCAGTGCTTTGCTCCTTGTACACCAAAACTCTTGGTACAATGAAAGGTGCCGCAGCCCTGCCTGGAAACGGCTGCAGAGCTTGAAAGAAAGGGACATATCGATTCCCTGTGAACCAGCTGCAGCCACCTCGTTTCCCTGAAACAAAGCGTGTGCGTTCCCCATACTGGTTTTGCAAAAAAGATTGTTTAAACATTAACACGTCATGTTAGAACTGGGGACTGATGTGTTGTAGCTGTATTCTGTGTTCAGATGTGTAGACAGTTCGATAAGGCCTTTTTAGTATCAACTGAAATTCATCATCTTGAGTGATACCTTTATTCTTTGAAGACTCATTCTCTGGTCAAAAGCAGTTTTCTTGTAGTTCTAACTAGCTTTGTGAAACTTATATAAAAACACTGTCCAGCCTAGTCTCATTGAAGTAGCTTCTCCCTTTTTATCCATTGCGGTCTGTCCACTTCAAACTGATTCAACTTCCTCTCTGCCTTCAGAGGTATCTCAGTATTTTCTGCTTGTTTAATTTTCAGGATAAATGTGGTTTCATTTTTAAGGTACCTGCAGCTTTCCAAAGATTGAGGAAAAGGGAGAAGAATTTTATTTTTGTATAATTTTAACAGTAGTACTTTTTTGTCAATTTGTGTAGGCATAAACAGCCTGATCGTTATCGCAGAGTTTCAGGGCAGCTGCGAATCTGCATTTTTCTTTTTCTCCTGTATCAACCTACAAAGCTGAAGAGGGTAGGCTACTAAGCAATGCAAGAGACTGCTGGAAATCAGGGCTTCCCTTTAGGAGAAGAAATAAAACTGAGAGTCTTACCTCTCCAAACACTGAGGTCTTTAATCTAGTTTATCCAGGCAGGACAGACCTAAGTCTGAGCAACCTGGTCTAGTGGGGGATGTCCCTGCCCATGGCAGGGGGGTTGGAACTAGATGATCTTTCAGGTCCCTTCCAACCCAGACAATTCTATGATTCTATGAAGTGTCCTGTTCCTCTTTTGCGGTTTGTAAAATCAATGGGTGCGCAGATTTCGGTGTATTTAATGTTTGTTTAAAATCTTGACACGGTTATATTCCAGGACATCGTATCGGCTTTAGAGGATCGCCTACGCCCTCTTGTCCAGGCTGAGCTGTCGGTGCTGGTCGATGTGCTTCACCGGCCGGAGCTGCTCTTCCCGGAGAACACCGATGCGAGGAGGAAATGTGAAAGCGGGGGATTCATTTGCAAGTGAGTTGTCTTGAAGCCTGGCTTGTGGAGAGAAGATTTGTTAGGTTTCGCTTTTCCCTAGTTCCCAAGTTCTGTCGTACTCTGTGGAACGGTGCCCTCTTGCCCAGCAGAGTATTTCAAGGTGTGGGAAATGCAATTTTTTTTTTCTTTACGCTAAGGCTTAAAAATTTCTGACTTTGCAGGATAGAAGTGTCATAAACAGTTGTATAAACAAGCAAAAAAAATAGGAGTTAATCCCTGTTATTATGTCCCTGGCTTCAATCCTGGTAACATTTGCAACGTGCTTCATCTTGAAGCCGTGAGTGCTGGGCAAGTATGTCAGAACCGGTGGTCACCGTGTGCGGCACCCAGTGCAGAAGCCCTCCACGTTTAGGCAGAAGGAAAGAGGAAGATGACAAAGCCATTTAGAGGGCAATGCAGAGCAGAGTCTGGCTCCTTGAATCACCTGAAGGGGTGAATTACAGGGAGAGTTTTATGAAAACTAAATACTGGAGTAACAAACAAATCTTGGGTATGGTGGATTTCTAATAGCGCTCTCCCAGGTTCTCAGTATGTTTTTTTATGTAGTTTGTGGAATCGTTTCCTTTCTTACTGTTAAGTGCTTGTCCTGGAGGACCAGCAAGCCCTAAATCCTGCAGCCCCTTCCCCTGACTCCTTTCTGCCTGCAGTCTCAGGGGTGTTACCTGGCTGTCCTCCTGCCGGGGGGGATGCGCCTCCCTCCGCAGCTTCACCAAAGCCCTTGGGCACTGGTTAAACGTTGCTCAGGAGACAATATTCCCAAGATGGTTGTATAATGGTATGGTAAAACTTGTTTGCAGCCTAAACCAATTAAGAAAGATAGCTACGTATATCTTATCCCATCTTTAGAATATTAATACTAAAACGAGCTGTGATTGATTGCTGGTTGTTTTGTTGTGGGTTTTTTTTTTAGGTTAATAAAGCATACTAAACAGCTGCTGGAGGAGAATGAGGAGAAACTATGTATTAAAGTATTGCAGACGCTCAGGGAAATGATGACCAAAGATAGAGGCTATGGAGAAAAGGTAATGTAACTTACGGTTCGTCGTTCTCTGTTTAAATGTGAATTTCAGCATTGAGCAAAGGGCCTCTTTCACGCTGTGTCTTCTGTGTGTAAGCACTTCTGTACTGGGTCAGGAACAGAAAATTTCTGGTCAACTCGTAGCTTCAAATTTAATTTGAAAGATAAACCTGTTTCTGTTGCTCTTTTACTTTAGACTGGTAAGTTTAAGTCTAATTTGTGCACTTGCTGGCACTGTAAAAATACCTAATTTCGTTACTTCTTTATGAAGGATATAACCTCTTTATCTGCTTTCTGGGTCTAGGTGACTCTTCACACAACCTTGCAACGAGAGAATGTTTTGTAGTTTAATTTTAATTTATATACATCCAAGCCATCATCTTGTTGTGAATTACAGATGGAAACTGGACACCCACCTATGTTTGTGTTGGTTTTTTTTCTTTCCCTTTCCTACATACAACCCCTTTGTCTTGTTGAGAATGTTTTTGTGTAGGTACACACCTATTCTCTGTTTGCATCGGAGGAGTCAGAATGTGCCGGTATGTTTTTATATCTAGACATCCCCACAGTCAGTCTCAAAATCCTAATTTATCTCGTACGTTTTTGAGCGATCTGGGTTGTTTCCATGCTACACGGTGGGTGCACAGTGATGCACCCTCCCCGTGAATGGGCTCCTGAGCAACCGAGAGCGGGCAGCTGGCACCGGGGGAAGCCAAAAAAGGAAGGATGCTCACTGCAACTGGGAGCCCGTGCCCAGGAGCAGATGGTGTCTCGTGTCCAGTTCCCACTTGCCGTAGGGTTTAGAGTTATTACGCAGCGCTAGATTCACAGCACAAAGAAGCAAAAAACTTCAGAGGGCAGACAGTTTTGTGATAGTGATAATGGTTTATGGCTGTAGCTATAGCTGCAGCTGCAAGCGAGGGAGATGCTCCGGAGGCAGAGGAACCTGCAGCATCGCTCGGCCGGCCGGCTGGCATGTGGCTCGTGACCTCTGCTTCGGCTAGCCTGGCTGCAGACAGGGAGGACGTGGGAGAAGGACGTGGTGCTCTGTTGCCAGCCCAGCCAGAGGCAGGGACCCGGAGGAGGGCGACCAGATGGAGCGAGGAGGGCGTGTGAGCGTACACGTGCGCGCTCTCAGCCCAGCACACCTGGCCAGGCAGGCGGCAGCGTCCTGAGTGAGCGGGAGACTCCTTGGAAAATGCCCCAAGGGTAGGGAATGGCTGGTGCTGTGCCCCCTGCCCTGCCAGGGAACGCTCTGCCCACGAGCTGTCAGAGGGCCAGCCCGGCTCCTGCTGCTGCTTCGCTCCTGCCATCCTGCCGAGGGCACTTGTGCTTGCTTTGCAGCAGCAGTTTTCTTGAATAAAGTCATCAGCTTTGGGAGAATGCCCTGATCAGCTGCAGCACGTTGTACGTGGGGTGGGAAGGGCAGCTGGGTGGTCAGGAAGGGGCAGCAGCTGTGGGTTTCAGCTTAATTTCAGCATGTTGTCCTGCCCAAGTGGCAGGACCATGTGCTGGGTCGTAACAGCGCAGGACAAAGCCCTGTGGAGACCTTCTGTCCTCTGCTCAAGGTCCTTTACTGAGCCGCCTGTGAGACAGTACAGTGCTGATCTGGAAGGGGACTGGTTGTAGCCTGCAGAACTCAGTTTCCTCCTGCAAAAGGGAGCTGGGCTTAGGTGATCCTCTGTAATGGGTGCAGAGCGCTGATATTTCCCATTGCCCAGCGCTGGGGATGCAAAAGATTAAGTGTAATCATAGCTTTAGTTTTACCCTTTGATAGAATGTCAGTGTGCATTCCCCAGTTGAAAACAGCCAAGAGAGACTGTCCAAGGTCACCTTGAGTAATAGAAAGTGTGGATGACATACTACACAGCAGCAAAACCCAAATGAGAGCTTTGAGGTTTTGTTCTTTTATAAATGCAGTATGCCACTCAGATTTTTCTAAATGGAAATTCATTCACAGAAGTTCCTTAGATTTTGACCAGCTTGGGTGAAGGAGTGTTCACAGAAGATACAGTTAATGTAACTTGCACCATTCAGGCCATGGAGAACCCCACAAGATTCTAGAATTCTTCCAAGTGTAGAAAACACATCGACTTCTGAGACAGTAGATCAGTTACGTAATGCAAGAAGAGAACATGCTTGCCTGTGAAGTGGATTTCCGAATATGAGGAAGCAGCTGATTGCCTACAGATAGACTGCTAGTAGTAGTAGAACAGCTTTTACAGTCTGACTGTGAGAAGTGCAATCGCATTTATTCTCCCTTGTGACTCATACAACTGTATTTAGTCACCACTTAAAAGGCAATACCTTTTGTTTTTGAAACCATCCTGGAGTGTGGAGTTAAAAAAAAAAAAAAAGAATAAAAATAAAACCCTGATGCACCCGTGCAGGAGTCCCTGAATACACAAAGGTGTCAAAACTTCCTCTTGTGACCAGCGTATTGATCACGCGGGCAGTGCTGCGTGTAGGTCAGAGCTCTGCAGGACTGGCAGCAGTCACTTGGAAGTCGGTGTTCAGCAGCAGAGCGCTGTGGAAGCTTTGGCACGGCGTGCGGGTTTTTTTGCTGCAGTACCATGCCGTGCCCGCTGGAACAATCCGATTTATAAAAAAGCTAATATTCCTCCTCTGACGCTCAACCCTCCAGCACGAATAATAAAATCGCCGCGTCCTCCTGGCCCCTGCGCTTGTCCCTTTTCTGGTGGGAAAGGTGATGGCGATGGTGCTTGTCTGCTGCTGTGAGCGCGGGCCTTCACCAAACAGCTGGGATTCCTCTGCAGAGCCCGTGGGGAGAGCACAGATGCACAGAAGCTTGTGGGAGGGCTCAAAGTTTTGCATATTTGCTCAAGACTCCCCGTCTTGGCACGCGCTCGGGTTCACTCGGCGCTGGGGAGCATACTGTGGTATGTTTAATAGGCAGGAAACTTCACTACGTTGACAGTGTAGGCTAGACCCAAGTTTTTTACTTTGCTGAAACGTGTCATTCATGCCTGTCTTCCTGGGTCCCTACCAGACAATTAGCCTCGGTTCTGCAGGGCCGGTTAGCTCAGGGGTTTGAGCGCGGTGCTGACAAAAGGGACCAACACCGAGGTCGCGGGTTTGATTCCCGCTCGGTCCCCATGTGTTGCCTGGTCTAGTCAAGAGGTGACGTCCCTGCCCATGACAGGGAGGTTGGACTAGATGATCTCTAAGGTCCCTTCCAGCCTAGGCCAGTCTGTGATTCTATGACTTACATTTTCAAACGTTTCTCTTCCCCAACTGGAAATCCAAGCCCCTGCACTGGTGACGACTCTTGTGCCCAAGGGTGAAGTTCTTGGATCTCGGACAGCCGGACCATGTGGTTTGTCACTTGGCGCAGGAACAAAGCCGGGGCTCATCCTGCCTCCGGAGCTCCCTGGCGCTTCCAGCAGTGCCGCTTCCCTGACCCACCGCAGGCATTACTTGTGCTGCCTGCGAAGCACTCGTGCTGCTGGATCATGGCATTGAAGCGTTAAATGATTTATAAGATCCTAATGTGAAAATTTATTTGTAATTTCTCTCACTAATGTTCACTTTCAATTCTTCCCCTTCTTTCTCTTCTGACAGATTACCATTGAATTGGATAATGCCGAGGTTTTAATTTTATTTATTTTCTACAGTGTTGTTTCGATGGTGTTTGTTTCCATGAGTAGCCCCGTGAGCTGTCCTGTTGTCTCTTTAGCGTTGAGCTTTTCCTGGTTTGTATGCCTGTGTCAGTGAATTAGTTGAGTTTTCAGTCTGCCGTGTGTCTACGCTGGGAGTAGTTACCACAACTAATTCCATATGTCATTACTTGGAATATTAGTCCAAATGCAGTTATAATTTCTGGCCATCTGCAATCAGTTGGTGTCACAGCAAATCCCATGAAGCTGAGGACCAGATCTGGGTGTTTTCGGAAGCTGAGCTGCCACGAGCGCCATTTAAAATGCCGCGTGGCTCTTCCTGCAGAACTAAGAACTAAATAATGAGGTTTAATGGTGCTGGAAGAACCTGGCTGAGGTGCCTGGGTCCTCGGGCAGGAGCTCTGTTGGTGGCTTTACCGAAAAGGGGGACAGAGATGCAGTTCGTCAGAGCATCACTGCCCTTCCCGTTGCTCCTTAAGTCAAGGTTTGGGGTGCAAAGGCACGTAAAAGGTTCCGGACGCGTTGTGAAAGCAGCGTGCTGTAACCTCACGAAAACTACTGACTCGGGAAGCTCTTTCAGCATGAAAAAGCTTCCTACCAGCAAACCCCTGCCTTCGGTTGTGTTTGTGCTGCGCGGAGCTGTTTTACGGGCGGAAGAGCCATGTTGGAGTGAGAAGTTTCAGTCTAGCTGAAATGAAGCTTTCTAAGGACTTTTAAAAGTGATGTGTCTGGTTCGAGCACCAGCGTGTGTGGGGTGGAGGGAGGGAGCTGAGCCGTCTCTGCTGCTGCAACTTCCTCATCCAGCTCAAAAAAAACCCATGTGTGGGTGCTAAATTTGAGATCTTTTTTGCATAAACGGATAATACTGAGAAAGTGATTGACTGGCACCTTATTTTACTGAAATACCAAGGGGGGAAAAAAAAAAAAGAAATATTTTCCTCCCTGTGCTTTGTTTCCTGCATTCTCTCCCAAGCCAATCTTTTATTTGGAACAAAATTCAACCATTTTAAGTTGTTACTGCTCTTTATTCAGTAGAGCAGAAAATTAAATACGTCATAAATTGGTTTCTGTAGAACTTGTTAATTTGGAGGTCAGTCAGCTGAATTCACCAGGTAAGCTTCGTTCTGAAAACCAAGTGGTGTTTGGTGTCATTATTTGCTCTTTCTCTTTTATAAACCGAGATTTCCCCCCCC
>NW_009725610.1:29825-31461 GCF_000703405.1 Apaloderma vittatum
CCTCACCTGGGGAGTACGCACCAGCAGCGTGCTCTGGTTTTGCAAAATTAATCTGTAACATGTGAATGTTTGCAGCCGGTGCTAGACCCTTTAAATTAGGTGGTGCTACAGCTCCTCAGAATAGCCTGCATATATATATATAAAATTTTATGTTGGAGAAACTTCAGACAGAACCTTGAATTGTTTAATTGCAAATTAAGTCATAATATGAAACTCTTTCCTCTTCAGTTTCTGGCTGTAATGGGCTGTCTCTGCCTGCCGTAAATCAGCCAGAGTGTGCCGAGCAATTTAGGATTTGGTCTGGAGGCTGCAAAGGAGGAACTTTATTGCTCCTCGGTGGAAAAACTGCGCAGAGGGAGCGGGTTTAGCACTATTGGCAATGAGCACTGGCTGCTTATAGAAGGGGATCGAGATGGGGCTTGAACCACTGACAAGTCTCAGAGGAGATCCTGGAGTTTCTTTTTTGTTGTTTTCCTCGCCTCGTCAACCCAGGAAACTGAAAAATTTAGGGCAAAGAATACAGAAATCTCCATTTTTAGTAAAATCGCAAACTTCCTTTCCTTGACAAACTACGCACAATTTAATTTTTTTTTCCAATCAACTGAAATGCTCCTTATTCCCTCGGGGTAAAACTCTATTAAAGGAACTGTCTTGTGGCATGATTTCGTGGTTGTATGCATAGGTTAGTTTATCCATCTTAGCTACTTACTGCAAGGTAATTTCAGTGAGTGCAGCATCCAAATAATAGAAGATGCTAAAAATGCCAGGAGGTCCCTGCATCTGCTACTGAAAGTCATGATCAAAAACGGGCGTTCCGGTCCCACTTAACATTTCTGCAAGTGAAGACAGGCAGTGCCCTTTTCGCTGGGTGAATAATGCTGGAATTCACCTCGGTGGTAGGAAATCCCCTGCAGAGCAGGAAGGATGACGGGCCGGGTCAGCTGCACCCCCTGAAATGCCCGAGCGCTGCGAAAATAGAAGAGGGGTCCTAGGTTTGCTGCAGTCCACGTGCTCTCTGTTGAGGGGTTTGTCGGGAATTCCCTTCTTGTTGGAAGCGAGGGACAGGAAGGAACACGGAGAAGCAGCGTAGTGTGGTTTGTTTTCCATTACTGTAGCCTGAGGACCATGGTCTGGCAGAAATACAGTGGTAGCATCTTTCAGTTGTTGTAGATGGGTTTTAGTTGGGTTTTTTTCGTGTTTTTTGCTGTTGTTGAACCAGACGGCATCAGCTGCTGTGGCAGGATTCGTGAAAAAAGACTTTCCTTCTGGGGACAGAAATTAGGATAGGCTCAGGATGTGAGTCATTTTGCAGTGCTTCCGAAAAAATTCAGGTTCCTCTAACCTTGTAGAAGTGCGAAGGCCTCGGGGATAGGGGGCTGTGTAAGACCAGAGTTAAAATAAGGAGCAAAAAATGTATCCCGGGAGTTGAGTGAAAAGCATGACTTGTTTGGATAGAAAACCAAGACCGGCAGCGAGACGGCTGTTTCTCTGGGGCTCTCCTGGAGCGTTGGGAGCAGCGTTTGGAGCTGGAGGGCTCTGAAGAACTGAACAGTGTGGTCTTAACGGTGGCTCTGGGCAAGGTAATAAAGTAGGAAGCCCCAAGGCAGGGCGCTGGAGCTCTGTCTCTAACAGCCCT
>NW_009725611.1:0-13343 GCF_000703405.1 Apaloderma vittatum
GTGTGTCGGGCGAGAGCCGGGTGAGCAGGGAAGCGGCTGCCGCAAGCCGGGGCAGGGCAGTGCCAGAGCTGTGCCTGCAGCTCCCGTGTGCAACCTGTGGATCCGTGTTACGGCTCTTGGCTCTTGAGGAGGTAGGGTGGAGCAGCGCAGGTTACACAAAACCGCCGAGATGCTCCTGCTCCCTGGAAGTGGGGCGATTTATGTGCTGCTCTCAGCTTTGCAATTTTTAACATGTTTAGCTTGTTCTGAGCCCTGTTGGACCTCATCCCGAGCGCACCGCAGGCAGTGTGAGGCAGGCCCTCGGGGCCCGTTTCTCAAATGATCCTTAGCAAACTACGGCTATTCTGCTGCTCGGTGTTAAGCTCCCTTGAAAACCTTCCCCTTACTGTGTGCTGAGAGCTGCGAAATGTCCTGATGTGCTTCAATTCCCATTCAGCAAATGGAGAATCTCAATTCTCAGCTGGCGCAGAAGCTGCTACAGGCTGGGGATCTGTGCCCCGGTCCTCCAGGATCCTTGGAGGCAGGTTGCTTTACACTTAAAACGCATTAAAAATATTGATGTATTTTTAATATGCGTGAAGAGTCATCTTCAGAGTACAAGCCAAGCCCCTTCTCATTTCCTGCCATATTTAGGGCACATATATTTAAAAGCTTGCACAGTGCTGTCCATGTTATTTATTTATTTAGTGCCAGTATGAATATTGTGTGTTACGGCAGATGCACCCTGCAGAAAAGCTTTCTTCTCCGAGGGCGTCTGCTCTGATTGTTTAGTTATGTGTGTGTGTTTGTCTCTGAGGGCAGAGACCTTTCCAAGTGGGAGCAGTGTTCATGGGTCATGGGCAAATGCAATTTAACAGGGGAAGGACAGAAGAAGGAGACTCTCTAAGGAACAGCTTATCTGAGCGGTACATAAAATAACACTAGACCTCAAATATACAAGACAGGTGCTTGCTTTTGAGTCATGTTCTTTACAATAACTGCTTAAAGGACAGGCAAGCAGAGGAATTCTGTGTCTGTGATTTTGAAACCTGGCAAACAAATGGATAATGGAGGAAAATGCAATTTTAAAAAAGCATATATGAGGAAAAAAATAAAAAACCCCAACCCATTTCACTGTGTTTAGGGCTGGAAACTAGCTCAAAGCTGAAATATTCGAATGCCTGAGCCCAAATTCTGCTCTGATCCCATCATTTTACAACGCTAGCGTATGCATGAATTCTGAACCTTGATTTGAGTTTTGCAAGTGTGCTGTAATATTGCAGTAGGGTAAGAGTCAAGCATCTTGGAATTAAAGGCTTTTATCTCTGACTGCCGGGTTCTGCATTTCAGGGCTGCGTGTACAATACCGGCAGGGGAAGTCCTTTGTTGCAGTACAGTCAGCATCTCCCCACGACACCCCGGCTGCCTGTGTGGCAATTGCAAACGGCTCTGGAGCAGCACAGAAGGCCGACGCTATAATTACACAGTAGTTCCAGGCAAGCCCAGCTAGACTGTGCCCTCTTGACAAAAGCCCTAGCAATAAAACTGAAAAGAGGAAATAAAAATTATTACTTGTGTCTTTGTGGGGAGGTGCAAGGAGGAAATGAGGTCTGGACAGACGGTTCTGGGGAGAGAGAACTGGGAATATTGCTAGTATCACTGCAAGTTGTATTAAACCTTTTTAAGCATAGGATTCTGAAGTGGTAAATCTGTGAGTTAATTAACCACATCCTTCTGCCTCTATCATATTTAAAGCATATTTGATTAATTTTTCCCTATGTACAGAGGTGTTTCTTGCTCGAGTTTATCATATTTGCTATGCTGGGGCACATCTAGCTGCTTTGGGCTGAATCCCTTCAAGCTGCCCTTCCTGTTGGACCAGTGGGCCCCAGTTTGGGTCAGGATCCCAAAGCTGAGCAGTGGGTCAGTGAAGCAGAACCCCAGCAGGAGAGTGCTGTATTGATCATCTTTGCTCAGGAGCTTCCTGGCTCTTTTGAATTTCCTCTGCAAACAGGAGGGGCTGAAGACGCGCTCGCTGCGGTTCTGGGGTGGGACGTGTGCGGAGGGCTGGCATCTCTCGCCCGGTCCTCTGCTCCACTCCTCACATCTCCTTGTTTCTCTGTAAAAAGAAGATTGTGCTACCGCCTATGAGGATGGGACTGTCCTTGTAGCGAGGGCTCCGTGGCGTTGATAGAGTGCTAGGGAGGAGCATCATGTTATCATCGTGAGATTCTGGAAGCTGAGGCTTGAAAAGGAATACCACTTCTCCCGAGATGTCTAATATGTTTATACATGTTGGCAGTACCGGTGATACAGAACTCTACGTTCTTTTCTTGTGTGTGTATTTTATGCACATTTAAACCCTGAAATGGCTGTGAGTATTTGAACCTGATTTCCTCACTGGGATGAGTTGTGGCATTGCCACAATTGCATTGCCTCTAAAATAAATACTTGGATTTTGTTCTTGCATATCCACAATTGCATTGCCTCTAAAATAAATACTTGGATTTTGTTCTTGCATATCCACAATTGCATTGCCTCTAAAATAAATACTTGGATTTTGTTCTTGCATATCCACAATTGCATTGCCTCTAAAATAAATACTTGGATTTTGTTCTTGCATATCCACAATTGCATTGCCTCTAAAATAAATACTTGGATTTTGTTCTTGCATATCCTTGGAAAAGCTGAAAAGTTGCCTGTGCTTTCTGATAGAGGCCCTTGTCTTCTGTAGGGCTTTGTGTTGCCTTGGCTGTCGGGTTCAGGTCCTATTCTTTGTTTTACCTGCTTCTGAAGGGGTTTCAAGGCTCGGAAGCTGGGTCTTCCCTAGGAGAACATGTGTTAAGAACCACGTTTTTAAGGTTGTATGCCTTTATCTTAAAAAAATGAAAAGAAAAAGTTTCCCTTACAATCAGACATGTTAAAGGCAACGTGCTTCTTCCTCAAATTCTTCAAATTTGCACTTTTCACAGTTACAAAACTATTGCCTAAAAATTTAACAAAATGCCATAGGCTGAGCCCCAGCCCGGGTTCAGAGGCATGGGGCTACTCCGCCGAGCTTTCTTCTGTTTAACTGCGCTCCCGCCTGCCCAGCCCGAGAGAACTGTGTCCGCGGCGAGTTCCTGGCAGGCGGCCGCCCGCCGCGGTTCTCGGGCTTGCCGTGGAGCAGCTCACGTTGGAACGTGGTTCTCCAGCTCTGCCTCTTCTGCGAGTGTGGGCTGGCACGTCTCCAGGAAGGGCGTGTGTGTCTTGGCCAAAAGCTGGCGGTTTAAGGAAATACATGGTTCCTAATCTACCATCAGAAAAAAGCAAATATGCAGGCAATTTAGGGAAGTGAAAGTGCAACCCCCTAGGGAATGCGTAACTTGTGCTGCTGAGGCGTTCTGAGCATGTAGCCATGTTCTGTCTGGAATCTTTGGTCACTTGGCATTTTACAGTCTTTCAGCTGGATAGAGAGCATATGGGTAGACTTTATCTGCTGAGGTTTTCATGTACCTCCAAAGCCTTTCTGGCTGGTGTTTGTAGGCTTATGGTAGGTCATCACACAAGCAGCGCTCCTGCGTGAAGAAGTAGCTAATTCCCTGTCTAAACTGATATTGCATGTGGAATTCTCTAACTTGCTGGCAGTGGGCTCAGGTTATTACAGAAGAGGTGTTTTTTTTACACTTGGCCTTGCCTCTTGAAACCAAAGGATGCCCATATGGGTGGTTTTGCCATCTGTTGGTGGTACAAGGAGGAGAACTTTTTTCCTCTCATTATTTACTTAACAATTTCTCTGTGTGTTATAAAGATGGCAGCCATACACTCAAATTTCCTATTAAAATGAGAAAAGGGAATTTTGGCTTTTTTATCACCTATCTCTTAGAAATAATTTATAAGACATGAATAACTGAATCCTTATCTTTTAATCCACTGAGATGATATGCCCCTTGCATGGAAAGAGCTCACTGCAAAATCTATCTAGGGCAGCATCATATATTTCTGATGGGTTTGACGGCTGCGATGCCTCTAGTAGAGTGGGAAGAATTAGGTCTACTGGTAAGTTTACTGATGTGTGGTGGCAAATATTTGTTACACGTGTGTCAGATGTTGTTGCAATAGAAATTCTCCTCCCTTTGTACGTCACTAAGAGCAATGAAAGCGTTCCTGAGCTTTATCTCGCTGCCTTGAAATGCTCCAGCGCGGCGCGGGGGCCTCTCCCCAAGAGCAGCGGGGCAGCGCATCCCCTCTCCTTGTTATGAAATCGCTTCATAAACTTTGTCATCCTCCCTGGAGGTGACTAAGTGTTGTTATCTCTGTTGCAAATGAAGCTATCGCCGCTGTCCGCTTCTGCGGCACTGATGAAAGGTCTGGGTTTCCTCCTCTCTTATCAGGCACCTGTTGCTTGTATCCAGACATTACTCACATCCTTGAAGTCACATCTTGTTTTGCATAATTAACACCGGCTGTGCTTCATTTCCTTCCTTCCCTTGCAGTGCTGCTCTGTGGCCTTACCTGGCTATGGAAACATTCCGTGTTACTTTGGAGCCTTAACACCAGGGTTAGAAATCAGCTTCAGCTCTGGGGGCATCGGCTCATGAAAAATGGGAATATTTTAGGCTGGTGTGAGGGATGCTCTTTAGTCTTGAACTGGTGCTGGAGCCACAGTCTGTGGTGGGAAATTCCATACCAATTCCTTATGAGTGGCTTAAAAAAATCACAAATCCTCCATCTCCTTAAGGTTCTACCTCAGAGGACTGAGCTGGGTGCCCCGAGGTGATGGAGAGCTGTAATGTCGGGATGGTACCAAAGGGAACCGTTTTCCAAAGCCTGTGCCACAACTGGTTATTTTGGGGTGATTTTAGCGCTGACACCGTATGTGTAGGGCTTGAGGTGGGAACCATAACGCCAGCACTTCTGCTGCAGTAATTTGTATTCACTTTTGTCTGGTAATTCATGTCAACTTTTAATAACGATTGACTTGGTTTTAGGTAAAAAATTTGGTGTTTATGAACAATTGTAGTAACTGAGTCGACACTTAACTAAACTGTGAGCTCAGCAAGGAGGGATAAAAGGGCCTAAAGTGTGAAGGGAAAGGTAAAATGAGTTGTATGGAAAGGTGGTCTGTGTGAGGAAAATGGAAAAATGAGATTCTTCAATGGGGGAAGTGGAGGAGAAGGAGATCCTGAATGGACAAAGAGCATCCAGGGCAAAACCTGTGCCGGTCCTGCCCCATCCCACTCAACTCCACGTGAGGTGCCCTCTCTCCTGGAAGGAGCTCTCCTTCCTTTGCCTCTTGCTCTCCTGTTTCTCCCTTGCTCTCACTCTGATTTGGTAAAAGCAGGAAAGAAAATGTAATTCATGCAGCTCTCAAGTGAAAAATCAAGCTCAGAAATGACCCCTTCCTCTTCACTCCAGTATGCTGATTGACAGAATAACAAACTCTCACTAAACAGCTTCCCTTAGAAAAGGATTTTCATAAGCTGTGATGAAGTTAGATCGATATCAGCACTCGATGGCAAAAATTATTTTACTAGGGTTTTTTTTGCACTTAAATCTGTATACATAATATTTACCTTATACTTCAGCATAATACTTTAGGTGTCTACCATAAACCTGATCAGAACCAGATTATTTTACCCGTAATCCGCCAAAATATCTAACTGCTCAGTATTAAAGTGACAGGATGATACTGGCACATTTAAATCTCTGGAAACCTGCAGTTAACCGGCAATAAAATTCCTTGTTGGGAATTATTAGGATTATTCAGTTGTAGGTTTTGTATAAAGGTTGTTTGGTATTATACTTCTTCAATTTTTTGCAGCTATATCTGACGTGTCTGGAAAGTTTAATTCCACCTGAGTGTTACATCTTTTGCACTTGCTCTGTTTTTGCAGAGTTCAGTCTTGTTTGCTTTAGTTTTGCAAAGTTTTCCAGGTTTGAGGGTGTTTTCTGTTTAACGTTTGCTCTGCTCTGGCTGCCTCTTAGTCTCAAAATCTGAGCTGGCTGTATCAGAGCAATTTGCTGTTCACTGGCACAAAAATTTCCATTGAGGTAAATGCAAATTCTGAGGTTGATACCGTAGCAGAATGCAGATTTTGAACGGCTGTTCTGCATAACTGCAGTTTGAACAGGTAGAAATCCTTGGGGCCCACCTGTGCCGAGTCAGCAGGATTTGAAGGTGCTGGGATCATTCTTGCAGTCCAACTGGCAGAATAACAGCACTTCTCAGGCAGAGCCTCTGTTTATCCGAGATACAGATTTTTCCCATCATAGGCTCCACGTCTGCAACCGGATTTGCGAAAGGGCTGTGGGTTATTTCCCAATCTACAGGATTTGGCCACTCAATTGCAGATCGGTGGAGGCGCTATGGGAAATGTTTTCATCTCTTTCTGATTGACTAGATCGTCTCAAGGACCATAAATTGTGAATCTTTCTATTTTTTCCTGAATATTTATTTACGGTTCAGGTCAATAATCTCCAGAAACACAATTCTGCTTACAATCGAAATTCCTGGGCTGCATTCCCAGGCGTTCCCATGTGACTCGAGCATTTTTAGCAACTAAGTGAACAAATGCAAACATATTTTCAGGGCAGTGGAAGTGTTGCTATCTGCGTTCCCTCCGAGTGCCTGGGAGCCGTGGCTCCAGCAGCCCGGGCTGTGACGGTGGTGTTCAGTCCAGAAGGTTTTCACAAATCTACTCCTGAAGTACCCCAAGCTGTGTAAACCCTCCCCGGGCCTGCCTGACGCTTTGCTCTTGTCTCTTTTGTCACTGTCTCTTCGAGTGAATCTGCCCAGCTGCTGCCAGATGTGGCCGATGCCTGCGCCAGAGGAAGTGTTTCCCTGGGGTGACACAGCCACTTGTCTCCGTTGGGTCTGGGACTGCTGGGGATTGTCTTTCTCAACGGATTTATAGGCTTGTGATAGTGCGTGTATATATGTATATATATAAAAAAAGCCAAGTAAAAACTTGGAATTGGAATAATCTCCTCAGGGAACTGGTGGAGTCCCTGGTATCGGACACGTTAAGATTTGGCTGGACAGCGTGTGGGGCCGTCTCGTCTAGGTCGTGCTTTTCCCAAGAGAGGTTGGACCAGATGATTCTTGAGGTTCCATCCAACCTGATATTCCATCTACCAGCCTGTTGCCTCCTGGCACACCTTTCTCAAAGCGCTATCAGCTTACGTGTGACTAAGAAAATGAATTTTCATATGGAGCAAATTGTGTTCCCTGGCAGACAAAGCAACGCTGTGGAAAAGTACTGTGATGAAAAGTCACAGTGACTACCAAGCCGTGCTTTACAGGCCTTTTGGTCGCATTGCTGCAGCAGCCCAACTAGAACCTGAAAAATCCAAGCGTTGGGATTGTTCTCACTTCTGCAGCACCAATTGATACAGATTATTGACAGCAGCCTGAGAAAGTGCTGCATCCTTCCCTGAAACCCTCACTAATAATTTTTTTAATACAAAACCCTATAACTCTTTCCTAAGAAGTTGTATCATTTTTCACTGTGAGGCTCCATTTAGAAATGATGTAATTAATGCACAGCAAAACAAACACTTAAATACCAACTTTTCTTTGCACATGTATTACAACAAAGGGATAAAAACAGATGGCAAATCCGTCTTTGTTTTGGCAGGAGTAAGATCTATACCTTCCACCTGATACAGGCAGGGATACTGATCACTAATAGCAGTGCTGAATTAATTGTGTCACCATAAAAATGCAAATAAGTTACTATTGCATTCTCTTTCTTTTCCCTTCTGTAAAACTGAGTTTTCCTTGAAAAAAGAGATCTCTTCAGTTAAATAATCTGTTTTGAGCTTTAAAACATTTTTTGTGGGCAATCAGTTTTTATTTGTTTGGTGAGTTGTTGGGGCTGTTTCTTTAAAAAAGAGCTCAAGTCCTATGATGCAAATGTATAAATCACTTGAGCTTACAACCCTTTGATTGCCAAGGCACCGCTGAGGTTTCTTTCCTGTTGCATTTCTGGACTTAGATTTATGAACCTTGCAGCAAAAAGGGACAGACTGAGTTCCAGCTTTGCTACTGCTGTAGTTAACAGTGAACTAATTTCTGTTATTTGTGAGGTTAAGGTATAAAATGCCAAAACGTTGCTTGAGATGGTGGCTGTGGTGATGCAAAACAATTGGGGTTGGTTTTGCCTGCCATAAAACCATTCTGTAGTGTGACTCTTCGCTGTTGTGTATTTTCACCGTAGCTCCTTTGTGCCCCGTAACACTAATACAATTTGAGTGACTCCTATCCCCATCCCCACGTGGGAGTTTCTAACTAGTTTTGGATTTCGGTGTGATGCGCATACATAACACGTGCTACAGGAGCAAGGGATGAACTGTAACGTTCCATTAGTGATTCATAACTTCTGAAATAAGCCGCGAGCTAAAATATTCCTCCGAGTTGAAGCTCCTTCAGGAAAGTAAGGTTGCACAAGCAACGGGTGTGAGTTTGTTGCAAATTAATGTTTGGTGTGAACTTCCCAGCAGGTTGGTGGGTGCGTGTTCCTGGCTCAGCCCTCGGTGTACGCGGGGACCAGGGTCTCTGCGAGTCCCGCTGTAATTCCTCAAGCAAATTTACAATGAAGAAATGAAAATAAAGCACCCCAGGCATGCTGTGCTCCTGCGAGGCTCTGCTCCCTTCTCCTGACAGGCCGGTGCCCCGTTCGCCATCCCTTGTGCGTTTATTCTTCCACAAGGTATAGCAGTAGAATAAAATTCACTCAGCCCTTCCCTCTTTGAAGTCTTGCTGAGTACTACCAAGTCACATACGTGTATGTAATTACCATATTCTAACACTTAAATATTTTCCTGACTAATTTCCTCCTGTCCCTGCTTTGAAAATACCCAGGTTATATCCATTAAAAAGTGTTAAACTGGAAAATACAGGGTTTCAAAGGCCTTTTTTTAACACTAAACCCACTTCTCTTTGTGGCCTTAACCTGTTACCTTCCACAAAATTATTGGGGTTTAGTGTCTGGTTGTTTTTTGGTTTTTTTTTCTTCTTTAACCATCCCAGAGCACCTCTAATCTTGTATGTCAGGTTGTTATGACAGTTCTGCTGGGCTGAGGCCAGCAGTCTATTCTCCATCCATATATACCCCTCAGTTCCTGCAGGTTTGCCTAATGAATGGTGCAGTAATGTGGACCCTTAAAACAGCAACAGAAAGAAAAGTGAATGTTAAATGATTTGCCTTTAATGGATCTCAAAAAGCTTTTTTTTTTTTTTTTTTTGTATTTTATGAGATCTTTTTTTGGTCACCGGTCACCTTCATGTTATTGCTCTCTGCTGTCACTGGTTCTCTTCAGAGTTTTTCTTTCCTCCTGTCAGTCGATGATTTTCCTGAGCTCAGGGACTCGTGGCTCAAAGACGAGCAGGCTGGGCAACACGTCCGGAGTGACATATTTCCTCAGCACAGTAATTAGTCATGGCTACTGATGAACAAAAGCGGACAGTTTTTGAAATTAGTAAGAGTTTGCTTTCGCAAGACCTGTTTTTCTGCCCTTGATGAGGGGAGGGGGAAGCACGGTGTTGGGTCTGAGTGGGCTTTGCTCAGAGAAACCCGGATACAACCGGGAGGGATCTGTGTGAAGCCCTTTGGCAACCCGGTACCGGCTGGGGTCAGGTTTCTATCCCTTTGCCGAAGCAAACTGTTCAATATTGGCATGAGATATTGACTTTAAAGTGTGGAGGAGGACGTGCAGGGAGGTGAAATCATGGGACCAGGGTGATTTTGGGGGCTGCTGGCAGCTTGGGGCTTGCTGGGCATCGGAGCTGCTGGTCCCACGTCCCCTCGCTGCCAGCAGCGTGTCCAGCCCAGCCTGGGGTGTCCCTGTGGTGTCGGACCTGCCGGCCCCTCCTCTCCTCACCGCGCCAGCAGCGCTTGCCTCCGGATCTGCGTCCTCTGCTGCAGCTTAACACCGTTACATCTTGTTCAGTTCCCACTTGCTAATTAATGTAATTAATTCATGTTCAGTTCATAGCATCCTTTTGTTTCTGTCCCTCCTTTGCGTTCTGTTCTTTGGGTGGAATATGGGCAGTTTGGCTAAAGCATCCGCCAGGACCCTGTTTTCCCACTGGGCTGGGCAGTTGAAGTGTGGCTGTAAAGCTCGGAGCAGGAGGGAAGGTGGGCTTCTCTTCTGTGTCTTTTAAAATGGGAGGTTAAATTAAAGAGTAGATAACGAACGGGATCTGACTGATTAGGAAAAGGGCTGTACAGTTCCCAATTCAGGGAGGGTTTCTCACCCAGGGCACCCAGTGGAGCCACGTTGGCATCAATGGGAGCCTCCAGCAGCCCTGGGCTGGGACGCCAGTGCCGTCATGTGCGAGACTTGGGAGGACACGGGGACAAGCAAGCGGAGTTTGCTGATCTTCTTTTTACGGTGTTTTGGTTAGCTTAAAAATATTTTGTTGTGAGAAACTCCAGATGGATGTGAATGTTCTCAGGGGTGGAGGGAACAAGCGAAGGGAGAAAGTTAGTCATCGTCCTGGCAGGCGAGAGCCGCTGAGGACAAGCGCTGAATGATGCACGCGGGCAAAAATAGCCCAAATTTCAAGTGTAATGGGATGTGACGGTCGAGTTCCTCCAAGGGAAAACACGCTGAAGTCCTTGTGCACGTCTTCACTAACGTGCTGGTGCAGAGCGCAAGACCTGTTGTAGGAGCTTTTCTTATCTGTGGGACAGACAGAAAACGTTTGGGAAATGGAAAACTAGAGAAACGGATGTGAAAAATACGTAAGGACTTACGTAAGGACTTACTCGCCCAGAGTTACAGGGCCAAGGTTTATATTTCAGCCCAATCTAAACCCCCACCTTTTCAGTTCAAAAGCAAAGTCTTCTGTCCATCTGATGTATGCTAACGCTTTCCAGGGCTATTGAATTGTGTCTGATATTCTTTGAAATGGTGGATATTGGAAAGGAGAAGTTATTTGTACAGATTTTGACCTGTTTGGTTTTGTGAATTCATTTTCATTAAAGCACATGTTGAAGGCGACTTGAGATTGCACTTTAAAACTTGTCTTAATTATCAAAGTCATGAGCAATTGCATGGTTACAGTGGGGAAATGACCCTGAATTTTCAGAATCAGATCAACTTTTGCCCCCCAGAAGTGCCAGGAGTGTTAAATTCTGATAAATAATGGATATACTTGTCAGGAGCTTGACAGCTGAATGGGCAGGGAGCCCTCATAATTTTTTTGTCACATCTAGATAAATTCAGTGATAAAATTAATGAAATTATTTGGATTCATCGTACTGACAAGATTGCTGGGGGTTTTCGGACTTGACTGAAGGGCTCTGAGGTCAGAGGCTCCAAAGGATGTGGGCAAGGTGTTGCTGTGGCTCTTCAGCAATTGGTAGTGAAATCTGTAGAGCAGTGAAACCAGAAGTTGAATGGAATCCGCTACCTTATTGTGCTGCTCATGATTTCGGCCTCCCGAGCAGCACCTTACCACTCAGCCAACTTTTTTTTTGTCTCAAAAATGTAAACTTCAGAGGGATTTTCGTGTCCCTTCTTTTGGCCCAGGCTGTCTTACTAAGCCTAAAATTACTTGTCAGAGACACTGAAGGTTTTTGCTTCCTCCAGCAGGAGCCAGGACAACCCCAATGAGGGCTTCTCTTGCGCTCGCGTGTTCTGCGAGTTCCCACGTGTGTCTGTGTTAGTAGCGGAGCTTCTCCTGCTGCTCTGGCTTTGACGATCTGAGTGCTTACAAACAGGAATTATTTAATGTGAATGCTGCAGTATCCCAAAAAAACCCTTAATGTTTTGTCAGCAGGATATTTGTGACAGGCGTGTTCTGGACGTGGTTTAGCCCCATTTAAGGTTTTCATGCCTCAAGGATTAGATAGACTTTATTTTTTTTTTTTTAATGGAACAGTGTGTATCTCCAGGGGAAGTGTTTTTGTTTTCAAAGTCAAACAGCACATTGTGGACACATGGAAGTGTGTGGCTTTCAAAAAACAAACCACTCTTTATGAGTGCTTAAACAAGCTCGCGTAGGCCAGTTTGGTGTATTTTTAGCAGCAGAGTTCACCGTTTGATATGAGGGGATTCGGATTTGATGAACCAAAGACTGGAGATTTCAATTCCAGGTTTTGTCATTTGGTCTGAGGAGATGGAAGAGCCCTGGACTATTAAACTGCTGCCTCGCTAGCCCTGGAACAGCAGGTTAAGAATCTCCCAGAAGAAATCAGAATCTTGTGTCACTCAACAGACAGGCTCAAGGATTGCATAGTAAGCTGATCCTGGGCTTGATCTTACCCCAAAACAAAGTCAAGTCCAAGTCTTTGGTCCTGTCAGTCACTTGTAGGCTATGAAAGAGGATTGTTGTGATTGAAAATCTAAAAAACCCTACTTTTATTATTAAGATAAAGTAACATTATTAAGACAATATTATTATTACTTTAAAGGGAATGCACGCCAACGTGGTCTCTTCATCCGGTTCTTTTTGGAGGGCACGCTCACACTCCTAAATAAATCATTCATAGACACGTGTAGTCAGTGCATGGCAACAGCCTGGGATTTATTGTGTGTGCACAGGTTGAATTAATCTAATTTTCAGGAGAGCAGTGCATCAGTATCACAAGGTGAGGAGACGATTTCCTACGTGCCGTGGGGCTTTAGTTTTAGGACAAAGCGTTGGGTCGGTAGCTGGATGAATTGCTGGTGTCTGTAAGCACAGTGCTTTGTGTGACAATGGAATTACTGTACAAACAGTGCTGGTTTCTTAACATAAAAAAAAAATGCAGCAAGGAATTTTTAGCACGTTGTCTTGCAGCACTCTCTATTTCCTGGCTTGTACATTCAAGCTGTGTAATAATATTTATATACAAATGCTGACACTGATTTTCCACCCCGGAAAAAGGAGATGTCATTTAAAAGTTCTGTGCATGATGTAAAGCAGAGATTTTTGACTTGCGTACTTCCATGTGGTGTGGATGTGTGTTTTAATTGTTTGAAAAGAGATCATTTAAAAAAATATAACATTCTTTCTACATAAGCACATTCTCCTGAATTAAAGGTCATTTTGCTCTTTAAAAGTTGCTCTTGGAAGGAAGGAGAGGAGGTTCCTTATGTTGTCTTTCCCCTGTTCCTACCTTTAGAAATTTCCTGAGAAACATTAAGTAATTAATACTTGGGCTGAAGCAGCTCTTAGGCCATGTTCAAGGTGGGATCCAGCAACATGAGAACTGCAGTCTCATGACCACGTGTGTGTTGGCACGAGGAAGAGCATTCCCCTCCACCAAAGAACAAGGCTTTTCGATCTCCCCAGAACCAACACCTGAGTCCCGCACAAACGCAGACTCGTTCCTGCACGAATGATCACATGGAGTCTCCTAAGCCAAGTGTAGGGTCCTGCATTTTGGTCA
>NW_009725612.1:0-20992 GCF_000703405.1 Apaloderma vittatum
GCCTGATCTTTCACATTTGACATGGGAAGCACATGACCTTAACTCTTATTAATAGCTTATGCTACTTCACATGTACATTCTCAATCCTTCTCGTCTCTTATTTACCTGAACTTTGTCACCCACTCATGGGCATTTAAAAGGCTCCAGACCTCACGTGCAGCATACTGTGTTTTCATGAATTATTCAGTGCCAGTGTTCTTCCATCATCCATCTCTGGCTCTGTTTCTTCTCTGGCTCTATTTCTTCTGTTCTATTGAGGTCTTGACTTATGAGCAGAATCTCCTGTTATTCTTTCTTGATTGTCACACTTTATTTCAATTAATATTAATTATGTGGATCCTTGTCCAACGTGTAGCTTTCTGGGCATAAAAGATTGTCATGCTGTAATGTTCAGGCTTTTTCTTCGCAAACTTCTACGCAATGAAGTATTCTCCTGTCAGGAGCTGTCAGCACCACATACATCTACTCGATAATAACTGTGCAGTAATAGAGTTCGCTAAAGAAGTTCTGTGCGAGCCGACACGAATTCCCACAGAGAGGCCAATCTCGTAGCTTATCCGTGATTTCCTATGGCTGACACGCAGTTAAACAGCAAGTGTTGCAAACAGCCTGCTTGTTGAAATGAATAACCTGTTACAGCCTGGAAAGAAATGCTGGCCTAGGACGTTAAACTTCTACTGGAAGCTTAGGTATAATAAGTAGCCTCTGACAAATACTGTTCACGCAAATGTTTGCAGAATGAGAATGTTCCATGAATATTAATGAAAACACATTCTCACAAACATTCACAATCCATGCCGTAAGCGTAAGAGACCCTTCAAGTGCCTTGTCCATGTCAGCAGGACAAATCTGATGTGATTTTAAGATACTTTATCCCATGGTTGAAAAAGCAGGAAGACCATTCAGCTACACAGGTCAAAACCCACAGCAGACCTAACAAGAGCTATAGGAAGAAGCGGAGAGGAAATACCCCCTACAGTTGTTTAAAGACAAGCAACAATTAGATACTCTGCACATTCTCATGTAATGTCATGGACTTCAAAGGTGGCCATCAGTTATGGATTACAAGCAGATTAACGATAAAACACCAGACTAGCTATTAAACCTGATTAAATGGTCAAACTTGGACTGAAGAGAATAAAAAAAAACCTAAAAACCAAAACCAAACCTAGAATCAGTTGGTCAACACACATTAATGGCAGATACTAAAAAAACCCAGCACACACTGTACTGCAAGAAGACTGCCAGGACGGGAAGCTGAGACAACAGAACGATGCAGTGTGATGATATCAGAGAGTATCGAAACTCAAAACCACATCACGTTGCATAGGAGACGTTAGAGGAAGTGAGGGTACCCATAAAAAGGGGCTGAAAGATGAAGGTTCAACTTGGCATGCATCTGTGAATTAGAAACAGAGTAGTATTAAAATAATTCGAGCCAGACACACGGTGAGTGTAAGAAGGGAAGAGCAAGCATTGCTGTCCTGTCCAGAAAGGACAGAGTAATCCTCCTCCTTCAGGTGGGACCCAAAATTAAACACAAGAGATCAGAGAGCATCACAGCCCCTCAATGTCTGTTGTTGCGGTACTGGCAAGCAACTGAGAAGAAAAATAAAATCTGTGTTCTCTCCAAGTATTTCTAACCACTAGAAGGAAATATTCATTCCTTGCTGTGCCAGTATTTGCAGTACAAGGGGTAATACAGCTAGGGAGCACTAGCCCAAAAGCACATGTAGTTACTGGGACAAATGGAGATCAAGTACAGATGTGCTGGGTTTTACCA
Organism: Apaloderma vittatum; assembly: GCF_000703405.1. Taxonomy (NCBI): domain Eukaryota; kingdom Metazoa; phylum Chordata; class Aves; order Trogoniformes; family Trogonidae; genus Apaloderma; species Apaloderma vittatum. The sequence continues at coordinate 1,784 of NW_009725612.1, forward strand.
GCTGAGCTAAACATGCAGTACCCGAAGGGGAAAAAGTGAAGCCGAGCACATGATATTGACGGTCTGTTGCAGTTGTCACCCTGCCAGTCAAAGGAGCCACTGCATACGCAGCAACGATTCCACGTCCCAACATGGAAGGCCACAGAATATCAGTGGTGTCTGTCAAACGCTCACCTGTCCCGTCAGGTGTTTGTATCCATAGCACCCTCTCTGCTCAATGGTCCACACAGGGTGCTCTTGCTGCTTTGGAATTGTCTGCGCTTCTGATGATCTTTTGCTCTTGCCAACAATAGCACCTTTAAGTTGTGTGCTGTTGTTCATGTCATCCGCTTAATTCACAAGCACAAACATTCCGAGAAGTGAGGGAGAAGTAGATCTCTCACAGAAAGGAAAGTATCAGAGGGTACAGAAGAAGAAAACCAATCAAGTCTTGGACCATAATACTAGTTATAATTACACTGCCAATGACTACCATTGCAAGACAAGCCCAGACCAGTATTTTTCCATAATGGGATCAGAAAAATACTGGTTTGGGGTCTGAACATGCTGTGTATAAAGTTCCATTTGGATACTAGAACAGTTCGTCTTTGTTATGTCCATCTTTAACTTAAAAACTGCTCAAAAGAAAGAGTGGCTGGCAACTTCCTCAGCTGAAATAGTCTTATCATTTTTGTTCCCATATGATTGAAACATATTACCAGTCATAAAGAGAAAGCACGAAAAAGTCATTAATGGGTTTTTCCCTACATCAGATAACCTTCTTCTAGACATTGTACATGCCCTGGAAGTTGTGCAGGTTCTAATGTGTTTCATGACAGTAAAGAGCAAAGAAAAACGTGTTCCTCTAAGTTCGCGCTGACTAGACAGCTTATTTCCATCACCAAACTGAAGTAGCAGAATGGCCTTGGATTAAGTTTAAAAACAATTTATTAATGTGTAAAAAATTTTTTACTAGCTTGGGCACATAGTTGCACCTGCACCTTGGCAATGTTTTGCTTCAATAGTCAGGCTTCTCAGCTGAAGCTAGCGAGTGGCCATAACTATGGGTGTGAAAGCTTGTCCTCTGCCGGAGGCACACTTCCAGTACCCTCCAGCCATCTCTCGGGGCAGAAGAAGAAAGGTCAGCAGAAAAAAAAAGATTATCCTTCACAAGATGAAAACGTTTTCCTCTCCCCAAGAATGAGCTTTATTGTTTGCAATCACACCGAAGTTTGTATCCATGAGGAAGCGAGGAAAGTGTCTAACAACAGCAAAGGAAGTGATTATAAATTAAGAACATAGACATAAAAATATATTAGCATGTCTAAGCCATAATATTAGGGATGCTTTTCAGCACTCGCTTCTTTTAAAATTCTTTTGAATTTTTTTTTTTTTAAAGCCCTGTCCCAGCAGAACCAGACATCTTCAAAACTTATTTCCTCCAAAATTCACCAAGTACTTCTGTTACAGATACCAGAAAACAGGATTCCGTATGCAAATGAACTATTGCAAAGTAGACTGGGGTGTGAACTTACAGCACAGGGGCCTCTCCGGTGTAACTGGAGAACGCAACTTGGGCAGGCTCTACCCCAGCAGGAAACCTGTTGTTACCTCAGGGGTATTGCAGGGTAAGTATATGTGCTCCGGCAAGTACTGCTGATGTGCTGTAACACACACCCTGCGCTCCCTGGTTTTACATACCCGTGTCCATTAGGGCACCCCTGTCCCCTAGCGCAAGGAGACACCCTAACAACCAGCCTGAGCTTCCTTTCGAGGTAAAAACTCATCACCTAAAACAGCTTTGCCTTGCAACAGCTTCGGAAGAAGCACACACAGAGCTTTTGACATTTCTGGGCTTTTGATCAAAGCGGTTATCTGCTTTAAATTAATCTTCAGTCGTTACATGAATCTCCCAGGTAAGAGACATTATGCAAATATTTAATGTTATTTAGTCATACCTCAAAAATAATGTTGTTAAGCAAACTTGATCACAGGTGTGGACGATATCCTGGTCTAGACCTCCCTGAATACACTTAAAACCAGACCTGTTTTCCACAAGCACTGGAGGGACACTGTGATTATGTTGATATCAGCACAGTAATTAAATAATGCATATCTTTGAAACCTAGCCTGGGGTGTCTTGTCTCCCGAGTCACTTGTGACACTCTTCTTTGCCACTCTGCTATTTGAAAGTTTCCCACAAACACAGTACTTAGCCACTAAAGGATGAGTTACCTTATCCTACCTATCTGTAGATGCAGGATGCTACTCACATATGGCGCTTCCAAAATCTTCCCTCCCTCCTGGATTTAGCTACAGCCAACAGAGCCAGCATGTTCTTCACTTTATCAACACCTGCTACAAAAGGTGCTACTCCCCACCTCACCAAAAGTCTGGCAGTACCAGTCAGAAAGCCCATTTGGTGCTGCCTTTGCCCTTCCCGGGGCAAACCACAGGACTGCGGTCCTGCAGCAAACTGCCACAGATTTACACCAGCCAGCAGACACCAGTTACCTTCAGAGCACCAGGTCTGTGGCGTAAGGACTGTGTTAAGAACACTTGGTTGGAAATACCTCTGTGCTAATGAAATGCCAGGCTGGCGCACAATCAGGCAGCGACACACAAGTACCCGGCAGCAGCTCCAAGCAGCACCGGGGGCTGCCGAAGCCCAGGGCCTGGACTTGGACCCTCAGTGCCCACAGTAATGCCCTGAGGGAGCAGCAACATCTGCCTCAAACTGCCAAACCAAGCCATTGCCAATCAGAAAGTCTGCCAGTGCCCTCAAGAGCACAGTTGTTCCTTTAAGTTAATGCAGCCGGACACAGCCATGCCTTTAGAGCCTGCCAAAACTGCTCTGAAAACGAGCAGGACAATATTCCCTTCTGCTATTTCCTTCATGCTGATACACTTCGGGTTGTGCATCCATAGAGACATCTCATCATAAAACTCTCTGCATTTATTTCTCAGGGCACACGGAAAGCAGCTGAGGAGGAGAAACTGTGTGTTTCAATGCATCTAATTTTAAAACAAACATATATCAACAGGAAGTGTTTACAAGGGAAATATGCACAAAACATGATCTGACATATTTATCACCTTCTTGTATTGATGGGACGGCATCCACTGCCCCTCCCTTCACAGCACTGCCATACAATAAAGAATGAAGCAAATGGCAGATGTTTTTTTTAATGACTTTTCCCCAGACTGTTATGATAGTGAAAATGATCATGTCCGTTCCTATTCTGGGCCGATAAATCTTAGTCAGGCACTTAAAGCAGGGACCCTTATTACACATTTGTCCAAATAGTTTTACATGCCCCTAAGCAGTATAAAGCATAATGCAGTTTGTTTTTATCAGATCCAAGCATGAGGGGTTTTTTTCTCAGTTCATATTCTATATTTGGCAGAACTTGCTGCTTTATGTCAATAAAAATACAAGTTCTTCGTATTGATGTCTGCTTAATTTGCAAATTCAGTAGATACACACGACACTCAAAGTGCAATGAATCATGAATTTTTATAATGAATCCAATGGTGAAGGTAAAAATCACTCTTTGATCTTTCTTCTAACAGCCCAGTTATTCCTAGATTTATACACAGTAAGTGTTTATGGATTACTTGCAATTAAACAACCTATTTTATTTCTATTCTGTTATGAGAGTAAACCCTTCTTAGGCTACCATGAAATAACACATGGCTCACTACTCCTACCTGAGGAGGTGGAACTTTAAGTTCCTAATCCCTCATTCATATTACTGTTACTTAAAGACTGCCCCAAACCATCCTCATTAGGACTGGGCAAAAAGGACCAGGGCACAAAAGCCAAAACAAGCACAAAACTCCAAGTGTTTTGCCATTTCTCTGCTCATTCTGCCCCACAAACAGATCAGAACAAAATAAAGCAAACAACTTGCTAACCTATGCTTTTCCACAAATTTCAACAATATAAGGGAATTTATTTCATGCTGCTGTTACTGACTGTAGATGCAAAATGAAATATCACAGGATATGCACAAATGTGCAAGGTTAGGAATAGAATAAGCAACTGCAAAGGATTGGGGCAGGTTACATGTTTAACATATCCTAATAACTTACCTGTTTCCTTATTATTGTACAAGTCTCCTTTCCAGCCTGCCCTGCATCCAGGAGAGCTCTACAGTTCACTAGTAGGTCTCTCACATCCTTACCTAGGGCTGAAAGCCTCACTACCAAATTTTTCTAGACCCTCTGGTTGTTTTTTCCTCCCTGTTGTGACACTTCTTGCTCAATCTATGCTGCTGCTGCTTCTCTGCAAGTTGAGGTAGTGAGAAGAGAGAAAAGCTGGAAGAAGTTGGGATGACAGATCGAAGCAGCATTGCCTCAGCTCCTCCATAATATTATGGAGTAGATTCTTTTGAAGCAGTTTTCCTTCTTGCTTGAAAAATGTGTCTTAGTAACTTGTTTTCCTCGGCAATTTCCTCAGAAATCCATGCAAGCCATTCTGGAGAGGGCAATCCGTATTTGCAAGTACAGATGAAAGATATTACTGTTTTCCAACGTGGATTGCAAATCTATGTTCTGATGAATTTCAGTGCAGTTGTCCCACAAATAAACACCCACTGATTGCAGAAAGCAATACAGCTCCTCCGTACCTGTTATTATGTTGCTAAAATTCCTTGCATACGATACCAACAACTCTAATTTCTCTGAAGTTCTTTAATTAAAAAAATAATGCATCCTTCAGATCTTAGCATGGAATCAAGTCAGTAGACTATTTACTATCAGAAAAATACTGGACAACATATTGTAATCTGTGCAACACCTACACTGTGAAATCTGCTTTATTCTGGACACTCAGAAGGAAGGACAAGACGCCTAGACTGTGATTTAATTAAGTTTCCATTTTATTAACTCACTGCATCTGGGAATTGTCAGAAATAGTTTGCATGATGCTGATCCAAAATCCCGTCAAGCTGGGGAGAACTGCTGTTTCTTACTCACATTCACTACGGTGTGTTGGCTCAGCATTACTTGGACCCTGCCAGAGTCACGTGTTGTGAGCTAGTTCAGCAAGGTGACAAGGCTGCTCCCTCCCAACGCGACAATTTTTACAGTATATCTCGCCCTGAAACAGCCTGGGGTTACCTGTTGACAAGCAAGACATCACACATGAAACTAGCGTCTCCACTACCAATCTAGGTGTACTCCTGACTGCTACAATGAGCAAAATACTCTGCTATTAATCTAGAAGTAAAAGTGCATTTGCAGCGCCCAAGTGGGGAGATCCCTGTTGAGGGGATGACAAGCCAGGCCAGTGGGATTTACCTTCCCTCTCACTCGTAGCGTACCAACAGCCAGGCTGTTCCACACACATTCCACACTAAGCCACATATCAAAGAGCAAAACGTGAAAAGAACATTCCCTTCCACACGTCCAAGCACACTCCTCTACCTGAGCGCTGCAGAAGTCACACTGAAAATGAACTCCTTCCAAAGAGGTTACAAGTGCTTTAGATGCACTCACTGCCCTGCTACTGTCCAGCCTAACTCAAACATCATACACAACGTAAGAGACTTGTAAAATATATATATATATATATGTGTGTGTGTATGTAAATCGGATATAGCTTAAGCTACATCTGAAATCATTAGAGATAAATAATGCATGTAGGTGGTCAAAGCGACTTCAGTTATTCCATTCCAGCTACCAAAAGCAGTGAGTTTATACTCCATCTACTATAATGAAATATATATCAAAAAAATTTCTAGGGGAAAAAAAAAAAGCTTAGGAGTAGTTATCTTCTAATTGGAGTAATGACTATAAATGATTAAAAAATTTCTGCATAACTGCTAAAGGTAAGGCATGCAGTAAATCTCCAGTCCAAATGGCATCTTGTTATGTGGAACTTCAAATCAAGTGGAACAAACAATGGTTAGAGGCATGTTATGTTCCGCATAATGCTCTTTTGTATCTATTGTTTAGCTTATATACAGATCCATCTTGAATCTAGTTAACTAGTAATTAAAGCTTTGCAAAAGTCCATTTTGTTTAAGATACTGCTGCAATACACACCAACTCATTTCGCATTCTTTCGCAGCGGTCCTATTTTGCTTATTTGGCGTTACTTGAAAATAGACATCTCATTACAATTTGAATTTACAAAATACTTTAGCTTTCATTTCTGTAGCTGGTATGAGAGACTTGCACTTAAAAACATTTTGATAGTCAGAACTGGTCATTTCACAAGATAACAGTTTCATTCTTTTCCTGAAAATTCATGTAGCAGAAGCGCTGCAAAAGTGTCCCTTAATACAGGTCCATTTGTGAATCCATTTGAACAGCTTTTGAATTCCGAAAAGAATTTCATTACGAGTATTTTACATAGCATGAACTAATTTTGCAATTAGAACTAAATATTTCTTGGTTTAACTAAATTAAATATCTAATGAAACAGTATATTGTTTTTTCTGAAGAGTTACCTAGTTAACATCCTAGTCTGTGACACTGGTCTTATTTTTGGGATTCTCAGAACATTAGTTAAATCAAAATGCAATTCAGTGAGTCTTGTATCTGAAGTAAACTCTAGTGAAAAAAAAAAAATCTAGAAAGTATTTGTGATACAAACAGCCCAGCAGGCTCAAATTCAGATAGATATTTTTCTGTCTTGTAAGAGCTGAGCAAAGAAATAATTTACAAAATATTCTTTACTGCTGGTCTTTGCAGTTCACATAGCCCAAGTGAAAATAAAGACTTTCAGGAAACACTTCTCTCACTCCAATTTAGAAAACAACAATGCAATGGGATCTGAAAAACCTGCAGCTTTGCCCAGGATCTGAGCTTTTAGAAAGCTTTAGAACATATTTGCTTTTTAAGCTTGTTTCAGTGCGCTGAGTCATGCCAATATAATCAAGAACACACAAACAGCACTTGTCTGACTACAAGGCTGACACAGGAGAAACATCTCTCAGTCTTCCCACTGCGAACACCAATAACACAGCAAATATTCACCACAAATAGATCTCCTGATCAAGGTTTCTTTACAAAATAAGGCATTTGATGCACCCCACAGAATCCCATTAATTCCCATGTGATATCTCGTATACCTAATAAAATCATCCTTCCGTCTCTCCCATCTGCTCTGTACACACCGATTTGGATTTTCTCAGCACTCGCCCATTTATTGCAGCATCTCCCCAAAACTTCAATACGCCATGAAATACTTAACATCATTTACAATTGCCGCTGCACGTGCACAGTTAAGTGAAACCATCCAGAAACTACTAAATGCAGTCAAGATCTTAAGTTTCTGAGAACAGTTTCTCTCCTTGTGCTTTTAGACAAACCTGGGATAGAGGAAAAAGAAAGGCAGCGCACTAGAAGCTCTCTTTACCATGACCAGCCTCCCTCCTTCATTCCTCTCCTCTCCAGAAGTTCCCTATGTCTGGTTGCTACACTGAGAAGAGAACACACGATCGGAGATAACTGAGATAAGAGGCAAGATTGGCCAAAACCTACAGGCTAGGGCAAGGTGTTGACAGCCTCCTCATCCCTTCTGCAGAGGCAAGCTGAACCCCGCCTGAAGGGGAGGGCAGGTGCTGTGCCAGCCCTGCGAACAGGGCTGCACATCCTCTCAGCTGCAGAGAGGCAACTGTCTGAACAGGCTGCTGTGATCAGAACGGTATGTACATGCCCAGGGGAGCTGACTCACTCCACGGTTTCAGTGCAGGTTGAATAAAGGAGTGGAAGACAACAGAAGAACCTTAGTGGCACTGGCTGGCGTTTGGGGGCAAAGTGTGGAATGTGACATGGGGTCTGGAGGAGGGCTGGAGCCAGATAATCTGCTGACAACCTTCCCGGGGTCCCACAGGAGTTCCAGGGGGAGAAGATTTTCCGCAGGCTGCAGCTACTTGAAGAAAAATGTTTTTAAGACTAAGATGGTTGACTTGAATCACCCTATGTTCTATAGGCAAAGCTAACCCTACCCATGACTTTTTTGCTTTAGCCTAGTGCGAAATGCTTTGGTGCAGAGACCTCTTCTAACAAGCCCTCTGATGGCCTCCGGACTCCCAAGGTAGAGATGAGAAGAGAGAGAGTAGTTGAGAGTATCAACCTGCAAGCTCACGTCAAACCTGTCTTTGCAATCAAAGTCTGAAGTAACAAAACACAAAATGATGCTAACATTTGAGCATAAGGGGTCCCATGCCTCCAGCCAAGGCTTGCAAGATTCCCCTTCTCGAGTAACAGCTGCTCTGTCACTGTCCTACAGCCAGCCTGGCTTAAAGACAATCCCAGGACAAAAACGAAGGAAATAACCTCCCTGCAGCAGCTTGATATTGGCAACACACAACCAGTACTGCAAATATAGTATTCTCTTTTCCTCCATTTCTTTCCACACTTTTTCTGCCTTAGCACACCCAATCTCATCCAATCGAGTTTTCGGAAGACACTGACTGGTACTTTTTTGCTGTATGGCTGAATATCAGCCATCAGTAGCACAGAATCTCAAAGTAACCACAAGCAATTTCACAGACGTGCTCCATAGGAATAAAGGTAAAAATGGTTCCTGCCATACCCAAACTTTCAGTGTAAGAAAGTTCACCCAAAAATGCTATTTCCACCCAGCCATCCTAAGTTCCATGCTTAACAGAATTAAGGACAGCTGACAGATCTAATTTAGTCATCATGGGCATCTTATCTTCATCTTTTACCAGGTCAAAGGAATCTGCCACTTACATTATACTGTGTTCTCTCCATACTACCATAATGCAGTCAGTAAACACATCAGTTCCTGCATGGAGAAAGAGTCCCTCCTCCCCAGAGGGAGTAATTGTCTAATTAGAAGATGCTGGTTTGTTTGTGTTTTTTTTTTCCTGCTCCTCCATCACAGTGCAAGAAATAAAGCTATTTGAACTTGAATATAAGCTTCATGTGTTTATGTATTGCTGTGCAGGTTATTTATACATTATGCAGCTCAAAATCTAGCCAAAGTTATTTAAACTCATGCTCCTTCGAGGTTAGCTGTGAGGGAATTAAAGCTGTTTCATCATTTAAATTCTTCTCTGCAATAACTGTTATATATGCACCTGTCACATTAAGGGCAACTCAGTCCGGCCGGGGCAGCACACACACAGCCTCCTGCCTTTGGGCCAAGCAAAGGACTTGTGGCACCAAGGGACGCTGGGCTGGCTACGGGATAGGAAGGATGCAAAGTGCGACTGAGGAGCTACAGTGAACCAAGGCAGAGGGGCTGGGAGGCTCCCAGAGGGATTCCAGGAGGAGAATGGTGAAAGCCGAACATGCTGTGCAGAATTGCAGAAGAAAAAGTAGCCGAGATACAGGAACTCCACCTACACCTCTTCTAAAAGCTCCTAAGGTCAGAAAGAGGTGACGAAACCGAGTACCTACATACTAATCCCCCAGCAAAACGAAACCCTGCAATGCAGACACTCTGGTACCTTACACGGCTTCAACAGTCTGCTCAGAACTTAATTGAAAGTAAATATTGGCTAATGAATATGAGATCAAATGTGACCCGAGGCTGGTTACCAGTCATTCTGGTAACATAGACAAAACAGTGCAGGACTGTACTTGACCAGAGAGGAGCAAGTCTGGCAGCATTTTAGTCTACCTTAAAGTTGTAAGCCATCCTGCACAAAAATTACGTCTCTTTTACCAGATGGCTGCTATCATAAAAGGAGCCTTTGGTCCCTGTCACAACTTTTCATCACTGTGTACAAAATGCAGCAAATATTTGCATCTTTTAGCATCAGTTACAGAAAATTTGCCATCATCTCTGGTGTGTTTGGTAACATGACTGGACTGTTGAATATTGCTTTACGCCAGAGAAGACCCACCAATCCTTTTTCTAGATCATGTCCCACTTAGATTACAATCTTGCACTCAGACAACAGTTACTCTTCCCCCTTATGTCATTCTGAAAGACACATGTTCATCTTGCCTTGAACTGGAAAAGAGGATTCTTTGTGTCACAGCCAGCTTAATTGCTGTGATCCCAAACAGATGTGTGCTGTGTACAGCACCAACTTCTACACTATCCTGACCACCTGAAGAGGTTTTGGCACACTGTGAACAGCATTACCTGTTGACCAAATGTTGCCGTGCATGCCAAGGGAAGAAAGGCTTGCACTTCTCTTGGTGAAAGTAGTTTTTCACTGCAAAAAACATTCCTCAATTAGCAATATGGACACTAACACTAAAATTTAATTAAAACGTACATCCACATGATTGCAAGTCTAAAGTTTATTCTCTTCCTGTGTGCAGCATTGTAGGCCAATAACGTGAACCAGATAGCATCACGCCCACTGCTACAGCTCTGCAAAAGTAGGTGGTGGTGGTGATAATGGATGGCAAAATCACACTAAACATTGTAATCATGCTCCCAGAATTGCAGTACCTGAGAAGTGCAGTTAACACCAAGAATATCTTGTCAAGAAGATGCCAGCAAATTTAACAAGCATGGAATTTCGAAACTTTACTTTTTCAAAAGCAGCATACTGAATCACCCCAGAACCACTGGCAGGACACACTCTGTAACTGCCACAATGTTTCATTAACAGGTAAAAATTCGAATGCAGAAAGAACAGCTTCCATAACACTGATATGCCCAATATGAGGTTAGTTTCTGGTGTTAAGAATACATCACTCATACAGCACAGCTAGTAAGCACTGACTGAAATTCACCTCTTTATGCAGGCTATTACCACACAAAACTCCATCATCCGCTTGTATTTAAGTAATTAAAAGGTTGTGTTTAGATTTTCTAGTCACAGAATTATCAGAAAACTTAAACAGTCCATAGCTAAGATCAAATTAAAACAATCTACAACACTCAACAGAAGTCCTCCAAGTGTTCCCTGTGACTCTAATTGCTATATCTTGCAGCTGCTACTCACACCCAAAAGGACAGAAAGCAGCAAATTTAGAAGTGAAGATGTAAAGGTAATTCCTTCTATATTATTTATGTTCTCCTAGAAGGAAGCCAAGTGAACTGGGGAAAAAAAAAAAAAAAAAAGAACAAAAGCACCACATCCTTACAGCATGCGCTAATGCAGTTCATGGTCAGGTTTTCCGACGACAAAGTTTTACAGAATTTAGGGATTTTCCAAAATGCAGCCCTGCCACATTAGTTCAGCAGCGCTAGATATTTTGTCAACCACTGTCCTAAGAAGTCCGGATTAGACACTGTTGGCTCACATTAAGCATTCATATGGTTTCTTGAGGGAGTATCTTAAAGACAAAGAAATTAAATATCTGCTTCTAGTCCTCTTATAAATCAAGGTCCTTATCAATTAAGGAAGGAAATAAAAGCCCTCTGTGACTAATTACCAACCCAGTTCTCAGTTTGGCACATGGAAAACAGTCATTCGTGCAAGGCTGAGACACGCAACCACGGTCCGTGCTTTTCATCTCCCTGCTTCACTCTTTAATGCTCAAGCCTGGACAGACACTTGCTCTGTGGCCTTTAGAAAATGAACACTGGACCCAAATTTAAGGCCTAAGGAAAGAACACCAACCTCTCTCCCAGTGCTCACTGGATTCTTGTCCAAAAGTTATTTTGTAATTCTCCTCACTCCTGCTTAAGGCCTTCTAAAGGGATCATATGGTGCTCTTTTCCTAAGGTTAAACGCTAAAAATACCTGTTTTGCCAGATTGCCGTTTACAACTGTTTTGTCTGAAAAACAGTAGAAAACGGTATTACTGTAACAAAGGAAGATGTTGTGACAGCATGAGATAAAACATAACAAGAGATTCAATTCATCCGTTCACCTTAAAACTCAGAGGCCTACACAGGCAGCTGTACGTTATCTGCAACTGCACAGAGAAAATCTCTTTTACAATCAAGTATTTAAGTAAGCAGACACTATTTCTGATCTAATATAATAAATACAGGAAACTGAAAGATAAAAGTGGGGCCCAGAGATACCAGAATTACCTTTTACACCACTCAAACCCTGAGCTGCGCCGCACGGCCGTGGTCAGGTGAGATGCCTGGGTGGATATTCTCACAACCAGCCCGCAGAGACAAACAGAAACGTCTCGCCCAGGAGCCACAGCCAAAACAGAAGAGAGCAGGAGTTATTCCCGGGCAATAAACAAAGCTTTCTGAGAACGGACTAACCTCTCAGCCCAGCCCCAGGAGGAAGACGTCCAGCAGTGGCTGGGCCAGCCTCAGCAGGGTCACGGCTCAGGCCTAAGCTCCCAGCGCTGAGGAAACGAGGCCTGCTCTCAGCCGTTGGAGCTCAGAGCCCCTTTTTGTGCCACCCTCTCAAAAGTCTGACTAAGATCCATAGAAGTTAAGCCTCACATCCCAGCTTTAAGCTTCAAGCAACACCCTCACACGAGTGCCAGAACGCGGTGAGGCCCGGTTGCTCTGCAAGGGCGCCGGAGCAGCAGGGCCCAGATCAGGCCCAGACAGAGCTGTGGCTGAGCCAGAGACAGGGATACCTCCAGGAGAGCTCAAACCAGGAGCAACAACCCCAGGCTGAGCTTAAATGGCCTCCAGGGCCATGGGCGGAGTGTGGGGAGGCCCCAGGTAAAGCTCATCAGGGCAATTAAGGGCTCCCAGGTGTCTGACAGAGAGTCCCCCCCTGCCCTGCAAAGCATCAGCTGCCATGGGAACCCTCTCCCCCAGCTATGTATTTCTCAAATTCCTAGTGCTTGTTTTTGCCAAATCAGGTCCGAGTTTCATTGTTGACAAATGTTTCCTTAGCAGACTCTGCACTTTCCTGCAGTATTTTCAGCTTGCTTAAGGGCTCACCATCCTTCCTATTTTGGCATTCTGAAGTGAACAAACACGAAACCGCGTGGTAATTGCATACCGAGACGCAGGCTTTTGTGTGTGTCTAAAATGGCTTTTTAAGCCAGTTCTCACTTGGTTTGAAGTGATTCCTCTTCTCTGCATCTCTCAGAGAGGTACAAGCGGCATTTGAGGGGCTTGAATTTACGGGAACGCACCTGATTTTGTAGGGGTTATGGGCACAGGTGCGCTCGCAGCCGTTGCAGGCACCTCCTGGGCTCAGACCCTGGCTCCCAGCCCCAGCACCCACTAATTGCCTAAGACGAAAGTAGGTTGCGAATGAAAGCGTGACAGGCACCGTCACACAGGGCAAGGAGGAGGGACTGTGGCAGTAGGAAAAGCACAAGGAACTAAATGCGGATAATTGGAATGATTTAATTTGCTAATGTTGCATAAGAGGCGTAATTAGTTCACTAACAGTGAGAGAAGCAGAGGAATCAGACTAGTAATCACAAATAATTACGTGCCAATTACACATAGTAAGGGGTTTTTGTTGTTATTGAATGGTCAGAATTTGGGAGCTAGACCAAATAATAGACCTCACATTCTCTGTTTCAGTCACTTTTTCTTTCGTACAGCAGCAAAGCCCCTCTCTACCTTTTCTCTGGTAAAAGAGGAAAAAAAAAAAAAGAAAAGAAGAACCAAGAAAAAACAAGATGTGATGTGCATCCAAATTAGACAGTGTTCTTATCAGGAAGGATAGACTCTAGAGTCTTTCCAAAGCTCCCTTTCTGTAGCCAAAATCTTTGTCTGGTCTACACTGTCAATACCATCTGCCAGCAGCCTCCTCAGCTCATAAGCCATCTGCCAGCCATTGACCTAGAGCTTTGCCTGCTCTCACTGCCATGCTTGCCTAAGCTTCTGCATTTCCAGATCTCTCACTATCCTCCTACCCCGCTCTCACACATCCTCCCAGAAGAACCGATCCAGACAAACACTATTAAGCCAACAAGAATCAAAGGAGTAGAATACTGATTGTCTCTCCCATGTAAATCCCCCTCTTTTCATTTGTATCTAGTTATTTGCTAGGTAGAAAAAAATGTGCACTCTTTGGTTTGAGTTGTTCTGCAATAATAAATTACTACAGTACTAGAATAATTCACTATTCAGCATGACATGTGAATGAGTTGATTTAAACAGCTTCTTTCTTCTTCATTACAAAACTAGAATAAAAATCAAGAAAATGAAGACCTATAGGTTATTATTGACTTGCACAACACTGGCCACGGATTTGCCCTCATATCTTACAGTCTTTATCTGAGTGAAACTCCAGTTGCCTTGGATTCTAAGCTGGACATTTTTACTTTAGTTTACTGACATTAGATAAAGTTAGTACAACAAACTAAGAAAATACTGTAGATAAAGTAGTATAATGCTGCTGCCACCAACACCACTAGAGTTTAAAATCCTTTACTGCAGTAAAATTTAGTCCAAACCCGAAACGATCTATGTAGGAACACGCTAACAGGTTTTTGGTCTTTTAAGTTTGCACGGAAGACAAAGGTGTTCACGACAGTCTCCACTCCGATTCCCACACATCCATAACCACATTTAGTGAGATTCTTTATCTTTTGCTCCAACGGAAAAAGGGCAGCCTTTCAACCACAGAGAGTACACTACTACCATGCAAGTCGGTATCTGGAAATCTAGATCATAACTGTTTTTCCTAATGTAAGAAAGTACCAAATACCCCTTTTCTGAGAAATCTTTTACAGTATAAACGACAGCCAACTCCAGCAGGTAACATCGCCGTTCCTGCAGAAACCACTTCACTGGAGTGGTTTGGAAGCAGCCCTTCTAATATTAGTCTCCCTTGATGAAGTTATCTTGCAACTAACTTCTAAACAACTTTTTAACATTTCATAGTGTATGTTGCTCTCACCCTTTACCAAGAAACAGGTTTAGGCAGCATTTAGGTTCTCCCCAGTGTTGTTTGGAGCACATCACCTCTGGAAGATTTTGAACAAAGACACAGTCATTTTGCTTAGGAGCAAGGACAAACATAAGAATAATACAGCACAGCTAAAGAAAACCTATTCTGCTAGCAGGAATATTAGAAAATTATTTAGTCCTGGATCGCTAGCCTGCATAAATATAGTAACTATTCACAAATGCATAAAGGAGTATGGTGCTGCTGTAACCTCATATGGGTACATGTCCCTGAATCTTCAGTAAAATTAATTGGGCCGGTATAATTTATGATCTAGTTCTTTTTGCAGAGTTACCTCATTTGTGTAACTTTCTGAGAACATATTTGTTACACATTTCCTTGTAGAACTGCACAGATGAGGCCGTTTTGTTAACAAGTGATGGGAGCAGAGGAATATTGCTTCCTCTTTACCCAGGTGACAAAGCAGGGGCTCTGCCCATGCCTGCTGTGTTGCATCGCAGTGAGGAGATCGAGCTCACTGGCTGTAGCTGCAGCTTCTCTCCTGTCCTGGAAACTCGCAGCACAGTTACCTGGGCTGGAGGAGCTGCAGAGGTGCTGCAGTGCTGCGCAGAAGCACCTCGCGGGGAACAGCAGCTTTTCTGCCCCTTCTAAATTTGCTCGCACACTCGCACACTGCAGCGGTACCATGAGGTCTTCCCTACTCTCGTGGAGTCTGAAGACTACCTCCTTTCTCCTGTAAAAGATGCGGATCTGGGATATTTCAGATAAACAGGAACAGGTAATAAATTTGGAGCATGTGATGTGAGGTTGAACTGCTCCTTGCCTCCCAGTCCCAGGTCCCTGTGCACCCAGTGCACCAGCAAGCACTCCCCTTGCACGTTCTTATCCCAAGGAGCCATCTTGCCTGTATCTCCTCCACCCCTCTACAAAGGCACATCCGATATCTCTAAGCATTCCCTCACCAACCCCCCGCTCCCCATGGGAGGTGCACAGCACCGCTCTGGGCCACCTGATCCACAGCGATGCCGTGCCAGTTAACTGCTGCCTTGGTTAAAGGTTCACTTTCCTCATTTTATTAAGTAAAACAGAGGGAATCAGTTTCACTGGGGCTTTATTTGAGCTTTTTTGTGATTTATATTTGGAAGTTTCCTGGAAATTGCTTGCTTAAAAAATGGCTCCGATATCTATTCCACATTCCCCCTTTCAGAAAGAGAAATGTTCCATGTGGAATTTTTTCCCAGTGTTTCCTCTGGGGAGGTGCTGACATGTCAGCCTGGTAAGCTCTGTGCCATTCTGTTTGCAAAGCTGTTGTGATGCTTGTAATTCTTTTCTTTTGTATTTTCCTTCAGGGATAGCTCGCTGCTTCTCCCTCTGTCTGATGCAAGCGAATAGATACCTAGGTCCTGAGAATTCCCTGGGAGAACCAAGAAAGCAGAGTTAGAGGGAGAGAAACCTCATTTACAACGCAGAAGAGAAACAGAAAGTCCCCCGGCCCTCCGTGCTCTGCAGCAGGAGCTCCAGTTCACTTGGTTTGTGTGCTGCTTCAGCCGCTGGGAAGTGTACGAATGAATCACGACCCAGAGTTCAACAGATTTTTATCCCATACCTCTCCCCTTTGTCCTGTGGCAAGTCACGACCATCTCCTCGGTTTGCAGAGGAACTTGTGATCCTTCTGCCGGAGCACGTTGTTTTATTTCCCTAAGGATCACAACTATGGCCTTCATGTTGCTTTTGGGTGCATGAAATGCTTCAGGCATTCGACCCCAAGTCAGCTCAGATAATGGAACTCGGATACTGAGAAGGAATGAAAACCCCAAATTATGCAAATCCACTGCACCGAGTAATTCACAATTCCCATTCCCGTAGCCCCATTGGCAGTTGCAGTTTTCCTGTGTGTAGGGGAGGAGGAACGGATTTAATTAGGGGAGGCTTCCGTTCTAAAAGTATCGACGTTTGTGGAAGGCAGGCAGCGTGATCTAACGCATGAGGAACGGCAAGGGGACCCGGGGGACCTTACGTACCTCAGTTTCCCATCTGTAATGTAATGATAACGTTTTACTAAAGAAATCAACGTTGACCTGATTTATCTGCTGCTAAGGGTATCGATACACAACAACTAGGTACTTATATATTTGATTGTTCCATAAATGGAACCCAAACAAGTGACATTTCATACCATTTAATAATGGGGTTTGGGTGCCCTGAAAATTAGTTTTCATCACGAAAGCTACTTGAAAGGTTCCTTTCCTCCTGGGATAAAGTACCAGCATAAACAAGTGTTCTTCATATCTTAATTTAATACGGACTATTTCTTTACTACTTCATTGTAAAGATTAAGGGAAATAACCTGTAAAGCATGTCAGAGCCTTTTGTTCTATCTGCTCAACAGAGAGATGCCTTTCTCACCTCGATGCCCCTTGTAGGACAAGGCCCTAGTACGGGTCTGCCCAGCAGGTTCCCCAGCGGGGAGCAATTCCTTCTGTGGACAAACCCCAACAATGACTCTCCAGCACGGCAGCAGTGGAAGAGTCTGCCCAGGCACTTTCCTTTGCCCCCCGAAACTTTCCTCGCATCATCCAACATCCCGTTCAGGATTCAGTATACATATAGCGAGGGGAATCTGTGCCTTCATGATTTAAGGGCTTTTTTGATAGCCTATTAAAGCTTCCAATCTGAGACGTGAAAGCCTACAGGTTATTAAACTCTAGTTTTGCAAAAAGGCAACAGATTTTTCAAAGCCATTTCTACCCACCATCATCTGTGAGTCAACACATTAGCTCTTTACTCATACGTTTTTCCAAAATTGCTTTGGAAGCCTTTACTTCCATCCTTGTTTCACTGGGTGTTTGAACATGGAAAATCACAGCACCTTCACACCAAATTAGCCACAATTTCCAAGAAAGGTCCAAAAATACTCCTCAAAACTTTTCAGAAGAGAGGGATAACTAAAATAAAATACAGACCTGGTGTAACTGAGGTGGTTGCTAATCAGTTTCATGAAGTTTTCCCTGCTTAGCAGAGATTTTGTTTTTCCACTAAGGACTAGAAGACCCAATGAAGCAAGGCTTCACCGCTAGCTCTGGCCACGTAAGGGGCACATACACCCTTCACCGTCTGTGCCCCAAAACATTAAGAGACAGACACACTCTCACATCAGATGTCGGCACCGGCAGGCTGGGTTCATCAAGCACACAGAGGCTTGCAGATGAAAAGCACTGAGAGAAAATAATACTAACTTGAGGCCAAATTCAAAGACTTGATTCAAGTGAGAGTAGTTTCCCTCTTCAGAAAAAGCGAGACAAAAGAAATGCCCTTCCATAATTCTACTCTTTTTGCTTCATAAGTCTCTTTTTTCTTTTTTTTTTTTTTTTGTTGAGGAACAAGTCTACGTGGTAGCTGTCTAAACAAAGAAGTTGAAACTATGAAAATAATGTGATGAAATTGGCCCCTTGTGGCAAAATAACCATAAGCTGCTAGCTATTTCTATCAGTTTCTTCATTCTTAAGCCAAATTTAATTCTACTTTTAGGGAATAAAAAGCTAGGATATGAATTGTGAAGTGTTAATAACAGAAATTCCCTGCTCAACTTTTGATTTCCAGCTCTCAGGTATATCATAGGTTTTTCTTCCACGACACAACAGCCGGGTAGCAACTCCAGAAATCCAGCAGCTAGTTCCCAGGTATACTTATATATGAATCTAAGACTCTCTTTCTGCACATAGTATCATAGGTTTTTCTTCCACAACACAACAGCTGGGTAGCAACTCCAGAAATCCAGCAGCTGGTTCCCAGGTATACTTGTATATGAATCTAAGACTCTCTTTCTGCACATAGTCTTCCTAGTAAAACTTGTTCACCAGCACGCTCACATAAAGATAATATGAGCTGTGAGAGTATTGTGATAAATTCATTTCAGTATCCGAATTGTGTTTTAAAATAGATTAAAAGGGCGAGCCACATTTATTACGAACAAAGCCATTTGAGGGCATAACTACTTTATGTTTATTCAAATATAACTAAACCCATTATTCTTCAAACATCAATGAAGTCTCAAGAACAGTTCTCTGCTCCAACTTTATGTTTATTCAAATATAACTAAACTCATTATTCTTCAAACGTCAATGAAGTCTCAAGAACAGTTCTCTGCTCCATGGGGTACCACGCACAGAAGATTCCATTTAAACTCTGAACTAAAAGCCAGAACGGTGTACGGCAGAAATTGCCTGGAAGGGCCACAATTACCGTGACAAAGTTGAACTGGGCGTGGAGAGATTTTATTGTGTTACAAATTGTCATAAGTTTGTTAACCTTTAACAAATACTCAATCAAGACCTGTAGAGGCCCCGAACTGACCAGTTAAGATGTTAACAGATACCACTTCCTGTATCTTCTTACCTTCCTCCATTCTCCCTCCAGCTGTTTCAGGCAAGTTTCTGTCATTGTAGTCTTCTATCCAAAGGCAGATCCTACCCTTGCAAGGTTAAACTAAAAAGCAGGCTAAACAAAACACACTTCCAGCTCTTTCCCTAAGCTTTTTGTGCTC
>NW_009725612.1:21023-52892 GCF_000703405.1 Apaloderma vittatum
TTCCACCTTCCTGCTAAGGTCCCACTTTCGGTATGTGAACAGTATCCTCTTCTCCAGGCGTCAAACTGGGCGTCTTTCCTGGGGCTTTGAATGTCTACTTTTCT
Source organism: Apaloderma vittatum (assembly GCF_000703405.1). NCBI lineage: Eukaryota > Metazoa > Chordata > Aves > Trogoniformes > Trogonidae > Apaloderma > Apaloderma vittatum. Next base: position 21,128 of record NW_009725612.1, read on the forward strand.
CTTCTCTTTTACTCTTTCGCTGGCACTTTCATTAGACAGCTTCCATATAGATGTAACTTTTCCCTGGAAAGTAATATGGAGCAATTCCCACCATGATCCTCCCTTTTCATCCTTCTCCTCTAGCTGTTTTATGACGTTTTGTCCTATAACTCCCCTTTACTTCCAGCATCTAACTTTGATTCCTTCCCAATCACCAGGGCCACCTTAAAAAATATCCAACATGAAAATTTCTTTACTCTGAAGACAGGTCAAAGGTAATAAAACTAACTGTCTTTTCAAGTGTCTAAAATCTTGATGCATTCAGCACGGTGAGAGTAATTCAGATCTTTAGCTTTAAAGCAGTGTTATTTCTCAAAAGACGGCAACTGCAAAATAGACAGCTACAAGGCCAAACGAAGTAGTAGGAGTCATTAAGGTCTTAATCTGCATCCAGCCAAACACTCCTCTAACTTCTCTCCAAAGAAGCAGTTCAAAAAAGACACAGAGCAGCATCTTGAATAGCTTTCACAAATGGTAGAGGAAAATAAGATTTTCCCTGAGGAGCAGCAAGGGAGGAAGCATCTGGAAGTCAGTGCATCTGCAAAGGGCAGTAAGTGAGGATGGTTTTGCTAGAACAGCGAACAGCTAAAAATCTAAGAGCATTGGAAAAGGAAAGACTTTTGATATGTTTGTTGCCCATGTCTCCATCCATCACATAATCTCTAATCATTAATATAATCAAAATCTCCGCTGTTCCAAGGAGCTGACTATTCAAGTTGGTCAAAAGAGAGAAGTCGATACGAGCAGACAGCAAAAACTGTAGGTGCCCTAGGAAAGACAGATTACCACAAATTTATGATATGGTAATTCTGTATCTCTGAGTCATAGCAATGAATCTACATTTTTAGATCGAGCACTCATTGTATATCTTATGCTCAAAATATGTCAGGCTGGAACACTCAAAATACAGAAATTAAAAGCCATAAAGTGACATCACTGATTTAAGAACCTGAGGGCCAAAACTGTGCTGCCATTAAAAAATAAAAACAAAACACCACCACTACTTAATATCCTCAAATGTGAAATTGAGATGGATATATATGTATTGTCATTTAAAGCAAACCTTCCTCGAATCAGCTGTAACAAACAAGTGGAATAATATACAAACGGATTTCAAAATGTGTGTGAAACAAGGCTGCCAGAAAGAAAAAGAGAACATAAGAAAGGTTGAGTAAAAGAAAACTTCCAAAAACGATGACTGTGGTCATGGGGTCTAAATAGCATAGGCATCAATTGTCTGATGGGCAGAGCACAAGAACGAGGCTCAGGAGATGGGGGGTGCATTTTGCACTTTGTTTTCTTAACTCCAGTCAAGTCATGTCATGTCTCAATGTCTCGGCTTGCCCACAGAGAAAATACGGAATAAAGACACTGAAACTCTTACTGAAGTAGTTAGAAATCTGCTGATGGGAGAGCTTGACACTATGGCTTATGCAGTATCTCCAAGTCATCCAGGAACAAATCTTTTGAATCGGTCCATGAGGCAAGGAAAAGGTTAAAAAAACAGAAATCAGAGGTTAGACTAGATGATCTTTAAAGGTCCCTTCCCACCCAAAGCATTCTAAAATTCCGTAACCTGACCCATCCGCTGAGACGCACCGTGCACCACGCGGCAGTGTGAAGCAGGGGGAGACGAAGGTAGGAATTATCCCCCCCGGAGCCGCATCCCTGGAGCAGAACACAGGGGCTAGTGTCCTGGGCAAGCACTCCTACAGTCGCTCTGGTCAGCTGTGCAAAATTCTGGTTTGCACTTTTCCCTTGAACTATTACCTGAGGCCCCAAAGCATGAGAACTCATCACTTTTGTGGTATTTAGCAGCACCAAAGCAGTTGTTTTAAAAGCCTCCTGGGCCACTGAATCCCACCACCAGAAAGCTGAGCACTGCGGTAACTCAAAAGAGGTTAACGGCAACGCTCGCTTCTCTCAGCTTCTGTTGGTGGGTTTATTATCATTGTTGCTGTTGTTCTGATGTGTCATAAGAAGCCACAGGCACCAGGAACTTGTAGGATGGAATTTGCTTTCTTGGCTTCCAGTGGAGCCGTTAGCCAGCACTCTGCCCTGACCACTGAGATCATGAAGGGACTCCTGGGGACTGCTCGTCCTGCTTGTCAGTGGCCAAAGGCCCAACAACTTCAATGGGAGGATTTGTCTCTCAGCAGCAGAGTTTTATTTCTCTCATTAGGCTGCTAGGGAAAAAAAAGACTCCCATCAAAAGTGAATATACATATACATCCAAAACAGATGCTTTCATGGCTCTCTATTAATCAAAAAAAAATCCCGGTTACTTTTAAAAGATTCATCATTGTTTTCAGAGCTGAATAAATAATTCATGAGTAACTTATTCACTAAATTCAGCCTACTTTGGTTCAAAGATTATCAATGTGAAGATCATGATTTCCTCAAATGTATTCATCTTTGAACGCGATGAATATGTTAGCACATACTTTGCTCTGTGGATCCTGATAATCCAAGTGTAAGCTGTATTCTTTGCTGTGATTTGTCAGAGTAATCAGATGGCACTTAGTGTTTGATCAGTGAGTGTGAAGGTACTGCCAAACAACCAAGATCGTTTCCATATTTGTGTCCATAACACTGTAACACTCAATCTGATAACTCAGAAGCTGGAACATGAAAAGTAAAAATGGCATCAAAATGGAAAAGAAATTTATTTTAAACCTGATACGCTCTGCAGAGATGTAAAGTGTATGGCTCAGAAGGAGAAGTTACATGCAAATTGCAGGGACCAAATTTAGGCTAGGTAGGTATTGAGGACAGTATGGTTTTTTTACTCTACTACAACTGTAACGCTACTCATGTCCAATTTAGAAAGCTCAGCGAGGCTCAAGGGGTATCTGTGACCACACAGATCTTCAGCTTAATTATTCTCTATTTCTACAACAAATACCTTTTCAAATACTTCAATACCTTTTCCAGACCTGGTCTTTTATTAGTTTAATTGAATACATTTTAATTCAGGTGTTACAGCTCCCATGGAGAAGCTGTGATACAGAGACCAAAGAGTAAAGAACTATTTTTATAGCTCTTAAAGAAAAGCTATAGTAATATCAGTGTGAAATCCCTAACAAAACCTACAGTCATAGAACTACCCTTTTATTATACACTTCCAAGTTTTAAATAGAAAAAAAGAACAGATGCCAAAGCAGAGCCATATGTTTTAATTGTAGCTGTATACAGGCATGATTTTATTTTTTCTGACAGAAAATCTATAACTTGAGTGGGAAGTTACTGAGTGGAATCCTCAATGCCATATTTCTGGCTAAAGAAATAAACTCCCTACAGAACATGTCAAAGCCTGAGCTGAGAGATTGAGACATTTTGATAACAATTCAATACTTGTCTCAAAACATCCAATTGCTTTGAAGTAATTGGTGGGAGGAGACAAGCTATTAATACTGGATTTATTTGGCAGAGTTTGTGTCTTACACTAAAAACAACCACTAGCTTCCCTTTAAATTGTTGGCAGGTAGCATGCATTTAAATCAATGGTTGGAATCCAAACTACCCTACTACTGCAGTAGCTCAATATGCCTCTCACTTGTTGGGGTTTTTTTTAAAAAAAGTGTCTTCTGAATGTAGATGATGGAAAGAAAACGGCTAATTAGACCTCAAATGTCCCTGCAATTTCCAGTCCTGGCTGCAAAAATACATTTTTCTGTAAAGTCTTACTTCACTAGATCAACTTCAAAGCTCTCGTAATAAACACACACTCATGCCTACAGTCACCAAACGTCACTCTGGTGCGAAGGGCTGCAGCACCCCCCCTGCTGCATTCTACAGCTCTACAGGTAAACTCTGTATCTTGACATCTGAGCACTCCACATGCAGTTTGTGCAGCCCAGTCCAGGGGTGGTTTTCTGGGAGCACAACGAACCCCCAGAATAGCCAAAGGGAAAAGCCTGATGTAAGTTGACGGATGAGAAAGTCATATGTGCGCGTAGGTGGGGAGGAACAGGGGACCTTATTTTCAACATATCTGAACTCAATTTACATATCCCAAACGAAAAGACTTAATTTAAAACTGAAAAGGGTGTAGGACTTCCTGAGTATCTGCCTGGAAATGTTACCCAGACACAGCCTTCTGCATTCAGGTGTCTAGTTCAAATTCAGGTCACACCACAAAGAAGAGTTATTTCCATGCGAGAGCTATTCAGCAGCTTCTGATCAGAAGCATGCAAGCAGCTTGCATGGATCAATCCAGTTTCCGCTGGGCAGATGTTGAGAATAAAAAAAAGCCACTCAAAGCAATCATCCTCCAGACTGGCAGCCCCACCAGAGATGTTGAATGGCGAGGAAGCATCAGCTGTACGTGCTTTTGTTAAGGTCTCCTTCAGGACGGGCTACTGCAGGTTTGTGCTGCGGTTACGAAGCTCTGTTGTTAGGGACGCAGCCAGCAGGACCGATTTGCTCCTGCTCAGTCAACTGCAAAACCGGACAGAGTTCCTCTGCTCTGAGCTCGCTACGTGCTGACAGGCTGGTGGGCGTTGGGAGGAAGCGGCTGGGTTTGGTACCACCTTGCAGGTCTTTTGAGCTAACCCTGCGCTCACCTCACTGCTGGGTTTTGTAGCCCCTCTTAGCCATGGATCCCTGACCTAGAGCACGAGTCTTCTAAAAGCTGGAATATCGCAGGGAAACACTGGTAGCTCACGAAAAATAGCCACAGATTAAATACAGGAAGGTTCATTCAGAAAATATTTCAGAAGATTAAGGGTATGGATGCACAAATGAAAAGGTAAAGCTTGATGCACAAACCAAGAGCAAATACACTGTGCCAGCTGTGTTTATCTGAAACGGTAAGAAATGAGCAGGCTGTACATGGAAAAGTCCCTCTGACAGATTAACGAATTCAGCATGGATTTGTCCAGAGTTAAATCTGTCACTGGTGCGATGGTGCTAAATTACTTTTAGGGGTTTTTGAAACCAAGACAGCTTGACATGGAAAAGCGAAAGTGTTAACCTGAAGCAAGGGCTTAGACCAGATTGTTTTTGTGAATTGTCATTTATGCAGAGATCCGATTTTAAAAAACAAATAAATAAATAAGAGCAGAAGAAAACGTCCCATATGATTCAGCAACACTTCTGATCTAATTCTGGGCTAAAAACAACCCACATAAATCAGGAACTTGCTGGAACCTATCAACATTCGTATTATTAAAGACTCAGAAAAATCCATTTTTTAAAAAGGAGAGTTTTTCCTACCGATTTACCAAAAGGCATCTACTGTGGTAGTGGTGTTAGAACTGAGTCAGCCCCATCCACCTCTCAGCACACTGCATCTGATCTCAGATGCTTGGACAACATAACTAACGACAAGCCACAGCTCGGAATCATTGCCAAGGATGCAATCTGAAGAATTATGAAACATCGAGGAGGTTAGAGCTCACAGACAGCATAAATTTATGGTATAATACCAGAGATAAGCAGAGGGTATTGCAGTTGCAGGAAGATGAGTTGTTTATTTCAAGAAAGCAAATGGTGTTTTCTGCTTTTGCTGTTGATCATTCTTAAACTGTTGAAATTAATGTAATGACTAGAGGGTCTCTGACCTGGAAGAACAAGGGAAATTCTCTGTCAACATGAGTGATTACCTAAGCATACAGGCAATAACAATAGATGCACCACCGCTGAAGCTAGAAATCAGGTTTTATAAGCCTTGTACCACTGGCACCAACAATCAAAGGCAACTAAACAGGGGAAAGCAGCGTCAAGGAAGCACACAGCACCGCTATCTGCTCTTACACAGTGCTCAGCAGGACACCTTGTCTTCAGGTGATTTCAAAACACTGAGGGTAATTCTTTCTGGGCTAGTAGACTTTATCAGCAAGATTTGGAAAGGAAAGCTACAGACATGGCACTGGGCACAGTAGCCTCAACATCTCATGTTCTGAGCCATAAATAAAGCTGTAAAATTAAGCAGCTCAGCTTTGAGACCTGCACTAACACGGCTGGAGGAAGGAGCATTCCCAACCCGCCAGGGCAACCCTGTCTGAGGTCACTGTAGCCTATCAGCCCTGTGGAATGAGTACCTGCGATCTTTTCCCTGGAACACGAAGTGCATTTTGCAATGGGAAATATTGAAATTGCTGCTTGTTCAGATCCAGAGCACGGGTAAATTCAAGCAGATAGCCAGCAGGCGATCGCACATTACTGAGAATCTTTCTATTTAAACTTTTGTGCTTTCTCTGCTTCAACATGGGCTTTAAGTGTTAGTGACAAAGGTACAATACCCGTGGCAGGGTGCCCTTTTCTTGAAGCTGCACATTGACTATGAAGATGAAAGCCATCCGGACCTTCGCTGCAGTATCACAGCAGCCCATCTCACTGTGGTGTCAGGCTGTGCAGAATGTGCTTAGGAGCGCTTTGGGAAGCAGAAGTTAGAGGAAGAGAGAGAATTAACCATTTGTTTCACTGTTTCGTCCCTCTTACAAGCCCCGAGCTGAGGACTGTGGGTGGCAGCAGGAAGCGCAGCGCCCCGTTGCAAAGCAGAGGCTGTCTGAAGCCGCCCTCTTGCCCAGCCAACGCCAGGGTTTGGCCGTGGCCAGCCCTGCTGCACTGCCGTGCCCTCTCTTCCCTCTCCTGGGGCAGCACAGCAACAGGTCCCTGTCCTCAGGGAGGTTTGCTCTGTGACACACGACCCCGGAGCACGGCAAGTGCGATCCCGTTGCCTTTCGCATGCCGAGAGAATCATTCAGGTTGGTGAAGACCATCAGGTCCGGCTGTTAACCTAACACAGCCAGGCCCACCACTAAGCCGAATCCTTGGGCCTCACACCTACTCATCTGCTAAACACCTCCAGGGATGGTGACTTAAGCACCTCCCTGGGCAGGCTGTTCCGACGCCGGTTCCGATGGCAGCGATGGCTGGACCAAAGCGGGGTTGCAAGAGCACTTTGGGAAGTACGAGTTCACGCTGCGCTTCGGTAGCCCCTAGCTCAGTGGAACAGGGGACACCACACGGTGACAGACAAGCAGCAAAGGACAGAGACCACCAGACCACCACTACCAGCCAGAGCTGGGCCAGAGCCCTTCCTCTCAGGGCAGCCCCTCACCGGCTGTCAGTGCTGGAGGGGCTGAGCAAGCAGGATGCCAGTGAGCTCCACAATTACCTTTCTCTCCGTGAACGACACCCGCTGCAATTCCTTTGTCACAGCATAGCTGTGATGTGAAAAGGAAATTGGGTTTTATTAAGAAATTGAACTTTATGAAAATACGTCCTTCCCCCTGCTATCAAATGCATTTCTACAAACAGAAAATCTAACTCTGCAGTAGGTTGCTGGGTTTTTTTTTCTTTTTCTAGATCTGAATAGTACAGAGCAGAGTGCGATATAAATGGAAACATAACAATCATATAGCAGACAAAGCAGTGCCAGGCTGTATCGCTAGACCACTATGGTCTCCTTCATGAAAAGGAAAAGACTGATTGACTATAAAAGAAAATATTAAATAGCTGCAGTTTACCTATAAAGCCTTTAAAGCACGGATGGCCATTATCTAGGGGATACTGATGCAGAGCGATAACAGGAGTTATGCACTATTAAAAAAGAATAATAAGACAAGGACCACATCTGACACTGGCATGCAAGAAATATTTGCTCTTTCAGGAGGTGACTGGACGAAGAATCCAGTTCTGTTCTCTGAGCTGATATTATTATATTATCGTTTAAAAGTACCCATACGTTCACGTAATGCACCCTCACCTGCTTTATTCTAGACAAAGTAGTTGGGCATTCTTCTTTTCATCGTAAGAGATGGTCTTTAATTTTTGTTCAGAAGTCCTTTTTAAGTAGTTTTAGGAACCTGCTTGTTATGCTTCTCTAAAGGTATCTGTGAAGACATCAAATTGTGGGCAACACGTGCAATGACGCATCTTCCCTCCCTGACACACAAAGCTCAGTAAGAATAGGCTGAGGTTACACGAGCATCCAAGAGGTCAGATGCTTATTGTAACTAAATGGGAAATTAAAAAACTGAGCTGCAAAGCTCACAAGAGCAGACTTCTTTAAACCAAGGATGCCGGGTTTCTTTCCTCTTCTATTTTTCTTTCTTTATCTTTCTTTCTTTTTGAAATTTTTGCCACCAGTTTGGTTTTAGAAAGAGGTTCCAAGTCAGACCAGTGCCAAGGAGGATGCGAGCCTGTGAAAGCAGAGTACGTGGCAGGCAATACTTGGTCTGAACTCAACATTGAGACTTTTTTGGTAAGTCTGCTGAAACAGTCTTTAGGAACCAATTTCATTTTCATCAATGGTATCCTCTCCCTTTGCCAAAAAATGCCGCTTTAAAGCAGGACCAGCTCGAACTGTACAGCTTTCAGTTTTCAGTGAATCAGACAGAAACAGGCGTTTCCTGAATCCCTATTTCAAAGAACTCTGCCATGTCTTGTGGAGTTGTAGCCTGGGTATCTGCAGTCCCCATTCAGCCTGGGGAGAGGAAAACAAAGTGGTTGCCCTGTCCCACATTAGAAAGTTATCAAAATTTCATAGAAGCTTCAGGTGAAAACAGCCCAAATTTTCTTTTTCACCAACACTTTCAGGAACTGATAAAGCTGATGTGCTAAAGATTTATCCTACAAAAATAATTTGTTCATACATTTTTTCACCCCCAGAGTTAAAATCTGTTTCCCCTTCCCTTTTCACCAGCCTTTGTCTTAAAGGGAGTGAAGAGTTGGTAATACTACATCTCCCCTACGTCAGCACAAAATTCGCATGAGTACCCTAAATGCTGCAGCATGCTATTCCAGTCGAACGCTAAAAGAGTGCATCCAGCTCTTCCGGTTTTATCATAAGGCACACAATATTTGAAAACTTCAATTCGTATAAATTTTAAGTTTTTCTTTCCTCTGTAAATTCTAGCCGTTCTGCCTGCAGAGAAAAGAGTGGAAGCACAATCCCAGGACACCTGACAGGTAACAAGTACCTGGAAGCAAATGATGATAATCTGCAACATATAAAATCATGACCTTGCAAAGAATATTAACAACTTAGTTAATACTGCTTCAGAAACAGCAATTTTGTAATCGCATGGTCTACTCTAGGAACGCCCAGCTAGGACTTTAAACACCTGTGTTAGTTCCAATGAGCATTTTTAAAAAAGCAATTTCATCCCCATGCCGCATAACCAGCTCCAACCGATGTATTTTCCACAGCATAATGCCTGGTTAGTGCAGCTCTTGACAACAGAACTACATACAACACGGACAGGGCAGTGAAAATAAATAATAAAAGAAATATCTACAGTGTCTAGTTGGCATCAGTGTATCACTGCAACTTCTCTCTCCTCACTGTCTGCAAGCCTCCACGAAAGTGATTTGTACTCGGCAGTGCGCTCGATGGGGTCTGGCGCAGGAAAGTGTCATCGCACGTCTTTACGGTGCACCTACTCTGGCCAGGCCGTTAAGAGTACCCAACTACAACAGCCTTACAAGCTCCTTACAAGCACTATTTGCATAGTAAAGGCCCTGTATTAATCACGAGCAATATAACCACATAACCCAAATTAACCCTAAAAATAACTTCCAGCATAGAGATGTGAAACACTTCGTTCATGCGTGTTTTCATCTCACGAGAGCCTTGTTACACCAATTACTCTCGTTGGTTTGGCAAAAGTTAGATTTGCTGAGTGCCAAATTCTGCACACAGATGTATGTGCCTGGCTACCGCTGAAATAAAAATCAGAGGCTTTGACTTCCACTTTTCTTTCCATCCCTCTGGTCTGGAAGACAGTCTATCAATCACGGGCAAACTGAATATGATGCACACCCCCATGCACGCCCAAATGGCTTTATGCACACAAAAGGAAGCCGGGCCATTTGCATTTCGAAGTGCTTTTATGAGGTATGCATTTAGTAACTATGTTTACAGCTGGGGTCTGGGAGACGATTTCAGGAATGGCATCCAGAGAACTGAATGCAGCACTGGCAGTTGAACACATGCTTGCAGCAGCCTGAGCCTCATCCTGGAAGTGGGTGGTATCCCTTTTCTTGGCAAGTACACCACATCACAGGGACTGGGTGGTGCTATTCCCTTTTCTAACCCTAACTTCATGCTCTTTCCCCTCTTCCCATCTGGCCTCCTTTAACATCCTCAAGGCTCTGGGCAAAATGGCACAGCAGAGGAATAAGAGAGAAACGGGAACCCACACAAGTGAATGTTCTTTTTGTGTGTTTTTTTTCTTTTCCCCCCCATGTTGAAGAGCAAAACTTAAGCATTCAGCTGCAGGCTTTATCCAAACCTCCACCCTTGGGTATGTTTTCTGCCCTGATGCCCGCAGTTGGAGTCTAATAGACACCACGTGCAGTAAGGAGCTCTCTCGGGAACTCGATACCTCTTCGAGGACCAGAGATAAGAAGTATCGGTGCAGATCTAGAAGCCTGCAAGCTCATCTTCCTGAGAGAACTACCGTCCGTAAAACCAGCAATGGTGATTTGCAGCTCGCTCACAGATGCAGCAAGCACCGACGGCAGCAAGCATATTGCCAAAGCAGAACGACGAGAGAAACCCTCCCAAAGCTGCTGCTACATAATCCCTGACTAAACTTTTAAGAATTCAGTCCGCAACCAAAAAAAACCCCGCAGGTCCACTGCGTTTCGGTGGCTGAAGGGATCTGCCTGACGTATCCCCTTGGAGTCTGATCCCACATTTCCACACGCAGCCCCTATTAACTCGAACCAAAGTTCTGGCAAGCAAGAACAGCACAAGGCTGCACTGAGAGTAATGAGCTCCGGCTTCAAAACACGGCTCTCTCTTCATAAAGATGGGCCCATAATTCTGCCTTTAATAGTCTGTGTGGCTGAGGGGGAACATATGCTTTGTAGGCTAAGTACAAATCGGAGAGTCTGAGGCATGTAACAATATAAAATTCTGCTCAGAACTATAACTGGAATGCTCCCAGTCCGCCTCTTCCCCATCATTATTAGGCAGTAAGAGGGAAAGTAGGAGACACAGAAAATAGGTGTGCTGCTCACCTTGTTTAATTTTACCATCTTACATGAATAAAAAAAAAAAAGATGAATATTTTATAACCTTCTCTTTCATCATAAATAATTTTGTGACAGTTCAGCATTCCTGTAGATTATTTACAGCTTTTTGGTTGATGTGTGCTCCAAAAACATAAAAAAATAATAATGGTTTTTTGGACATTGCCACAGCAGCACAAGTACACCTTTCAGATTTCCTATATTCATTTCAAGGACACTCCAGGCTGAGGCTCCACAAACTCTCCCTTTTCACGGAGCTGTTCCTTAATAAAGCACCAACACTCTTGCTCCAAAAATGCCAAATATAGTTGAGAAAACTCCTTGATAACATGTTTTTGCTAAAAACTATTTATATTCATAGATTCCTGACAGTTTGCTTCATTTTGACACAGTCTCTCTGCATTTAGCCTTCCCATTCTAATTTTTTTTTAAAACCTTGATTCTGGTTTAAGATTCAGTAAAAGAAACAAAAGCTCTAATCAGGGAAAGAAATAACTACGTAAACGCCTTATTCTGTGCACACAATTACATGTAAATAGCCATGAATCTTCTTTTAAAGCAAGACAAAACATAAAATAGACTGCTTAGCTGTAAATTTAAACCTATTTCACTTTCAGGCTTCACTGCTTCCAATGTGAATCAGCCTATTATCTTTAAGTATGAAATTAGAAAAAAAGATTTGCTGTTTGTGTACACCCGAAGATTAACATTTCCCTGAGATTAACAGTGTGTTTCTTGAAGATGGAAAGCATGTAACAGCAAGAAACACATTTTAATACTGCTGCTCAAGAGCGTTTTTGTTTTTATAAGCAAATGCAGCTCGAGATTAAGAATATGCTTGAAAACCAGCTAGTGAAAAAGTGATATAAACCAAACCCAGGAAGCTTTGTGGCGAAAGCAAAACAAATTACTACACGGCCCAAAAGTTAAAGACATAAAATCTGCAGTTTACAGTACATTTGCTCGCGTCTTTTTGTGGTATGCAAAACAAAGCACAAAAACTCAGGATTAAGCATATTTAAATGTCACTTGAATCAGAACTAGAATAATTGTTAGAATATTATAATAAGGCATCTGGTTGGAGCAGTATCTGCTCTACAATTGCCTGGTCAATATTTTAAAGTTTGCTGAGGAATATCTGGCCAGCAGAAAAGCAGAATACATCATTCTTCCATCCTTCCTTCCTGTTGCCCGAGCCTTCCGTCTTTCCAGGAACAGTAAAAATATGAAAATACTAACAACATGTGATTTCTCTGCTCAGTTTGCTTTGGGCTAATTCTCATCACTGGAAGACACGAGGACAGAGCAGGCTGCTATGTTCACTTCCCAAGACAAAACCCAAATACTTCCTTCCTCCCATTTGCCTGGTTTTTCCTTCTTACTGAGTTCTCTCCTTTCTTTCTAGCTCCCAACAGGCACAAATACCAGCTCGGATATACTATGGTGGGTGACAATTCGAGCTGTGGAGTGACTGACCCCATGAAGAACGGAGGCACCTTTGGCGAAACGCTAGAGAGTTTCCTCGTCCCTGGGCAGTGGAAGTGCCCCGTACCTTGGTGCTTGTACCCAGGGGCTCCTCTCCTGCCCATGGGTGGAAAAGTTGCCGGCACAGTACTTGGCTCTCTTAGGCTCCCAGCTCGTAACAGCAGCAAGGCGGGTAAGGCACCACGTGAGCCCACCAGCATTTATCGTTTCGGCCGACCTCCCTGAGTCTCACCCATTGCTTGTCAGAGCCGCGTCACGACAAACATCCATCTCTTACTTCTATGTTCTTTCTCTCTTCCCCTTTGTCATTAAAATCACAAAACAGACTCACGCCCACTGCAGACGGTGGAGCTCTGTCTGGAGATTTTTAGCAAGGTGTCTGGAAAAGGTGTACAAGTAAAACGAGATACATCATACTCAGATTGAAATTCTAAGAAAGTTGCATTAGAACGATAGAACTCCACAATTCTTCAGAGCAAATCTTCTCAAATACCATAGACACAGCCACCTATAGATACCTCACTGAAGACCAGATCCTAAGCCTGCAGGCACATCAACTCCACCTTCCATTATCACTGAAGATTTAACTCCTCTAGTGCTGTTATTCAGTGGCAAAAAGCTGAAAACCAATCACGATGAATAACTGGAGAAAGGCTCTTTGACCTAAAACATTAATAAATTTGGAAGTCATAAGAGGGAGTAAACAAAGAGCTCTGAGAGGTTTTATTTAATGTTGTTTTTCAGAAGACAACTGTATTTTTACTTATTTTCTAGGTTTTGCAGTATACTCCTTCTGCTAATACCAACCATTCTTTGCAGATTATTTGGCTTAAATATGTAGAGAATCAGCTGGCGTAAAAAAAAACAAAAACAAAAAACCTTCAACAGTGCAATTTGACAAGATGAAAGGTGAGGAAAAGGTGATGTGGACGTTCACTGTGAGATTTCAAGGACTGCCACAGCTACCAAATATCCCATGGGCAATGGGGGAAACAATAGTCTCTTGGAACCAGAGTTGACATAGAAAGGAAAAGATGGGAAGGCAAGGGGGTTACCTCTGAAATAAGTGGAAGGAACGACTAGAGAATGAGAAAACGGGAGGCAGATGAGAGGAGATCGCAGACTGCTGGAGCAGACTACCCCCACCCTGGCCTTCTAGCTCTTTATTTCATTGCCTACCGGTCACACAGAGCAGCTGGAGTGTAGGGGCCTGAGCAGTGCTTGCTATGGGCAACCGCTGCAAAGCAAAGCAGTTTGTGCGTACACACTCCTCCAGACGTAGAAACCAGATCCAAGAAATACCCACTCCTCCAGATACAGAGAGGAAACAAAACCACACGCCACTGCTCAGAGGCGGCACACCTCACATCGGCACTTTCAATTGACCACGCGGAAGATGAACGCTAGGCTTTCAGAATATATCATGGTAAAGCAGGAAATATGGAGAGAACAGGGGAGAGAACCACTAGCAAAGAGCTGCTGTACGCATCTCCTCAGCGGGTAGCCAAGTGCTAAGAAAAGGGCATCACGACTCTTTTTTTACCTAACGAACTGGCACGTCGCATCTAGTAGCTACCATTCCAAATGCCAAGGGATGAAGGCGGACACTCGGGCAGCACCCTGAAAACAAGGCAGGCTTTGGATCTAGGCTGCATTAGTGCAGATCTGTGTGACGCTGAGCCCGCCGCAGCCTTCAGCACTTCACCCAAGCCTGCGAGGTAAGCAGTGTAAACACAGAGCAGCCTGACTGCATCACGGCGATGTAAACACCTTCTCTGTCGCAGAGCTGTGCAGGAGAGCTGTGACTGCTTCATACGCCCCGGAGCTGAGCTTTCTCGGAATAGGGCAGTGTTCAGATTTCAGAGAGCTAGTCTCATTAAATGGGACTTCACAAGCCAACAGACGTGGTGTAGCAAATGAGTGGGAGCAAACGGCAACTGCAGGAACTAGAGGAAGAACAGACTATCTCCAGCCTGATCCTCTAAGCAAATGACCACTGAACTAAGTCTTCACTGCGAATTAAGGGAGCCTCAGTCTCCTCCCTAGGCAGACAGCTTTAAGAGAGAAAATTTACCTCTGTGTACTACAGCCCACAAAGTATTAAATCTGTTACAAAGGCTGTTCAGTTAAAGACAGATGTTGCAGATTAACAGGACAGAGACAAGCACGCCAAGAGGACCACGGTTAGTTCTGGATAAGACAGTATTGCCAAATACTGTAATGATGAAAGCCCGAGGAAAACCTAGAAAAATGCAATTGGTACCAATACTTCTCCAGGTGGCAACTTTTTAGCAACACAATGCTAGAATGATGACTTTCTGTTTTCTGGAAAAAGCAAGATTTGGGAATCTTACAACTCAGAAGCTAGTCAGGATTTTTATCACATGCTGCACTAGGTAAACCAAGCTCCTGCCTTGACTACAGACAGCGAGACTTAGTAGTGGGTAGGATAAGGCTCTTGTCCCTAATCTGTGGGTAAATACACTTCACTGGCCCCCTGGGAAACCACCCCACTTCTAAAATGGTCTAGTGGAAAAGAGGGCCTAAGATGAACATATTCCTCTCAGGGAAGGGAGCTGATTAATCCCTAAATGAGAAACATAGTCCAAATAGATCGAAGAAATCTCCCCTGCAGAACTGAAGGTTCGTTGGAAGTACTGCAGACCTCATCCCACAGCACTCACTCTTGAGATTTCTGAAATTTATTCAAGCTGAACCAGGAGTGGACCTGGCAAGCCACTGTGAGACTCACTGATACTGTGACACGCTGTTTTTACAGGGTTATTACTCAGAACAGCTGAAACCCCTGCAAGCCTGTTGGTATCTGTCATGTCTTTTCAGACGAGTCCTTTTTTAACTGAAATTTATCTTACCCTTTGCTTCCCTTAATCCTGACAAATAGTGGCTTCATTCGCAGCAATGTCCACGTTCCCAGGGAGCGACACTCTTCCTAAGGCAGAACATTCAAAACAGTCAGCAGAAGGTCTTATTTATAGATGCACCAGAGATGTGTGAGATGGAGGGGACCTCTGTGCAATAAGCAAAGGAGTGTCAAAAGCAGACCTGTCACTAACCGGTTACGATGACTTACAAGATGAAAATAAACGTTTAACTGCTGAGAAGTGATAAAATGTCAAAAAGGGAGATGGAACGAACAGCCCAAAACGGAGGGCTTGTCTGAGAGATCCAGTCCCAGAAAGTGGAGTCGTGCCGTCCTAACAACAAATCCCCGAGAGTTTCTCCCATTGATCATATGCTTTTTGTACGTGCCAACAGAAATGTATATTTAGTAACTCCCTGAAAGATTTACATCTATTACATTGACACAGAATACAAATGAGGCATTTTAAGTGGCATTTTATGGTTATGTTGTAAAACAAATTGCCACATCTGTTTGGATTCCTGCTTTACCACGAGAAAGTCCTTCAATCTTCTTCAACCTGCCTACACTCTGAGACCCTGCTCTTCCCCAGGACTCTGTTTTATACCATCCAGAAGCTTATGACTTTATTTTTCAACTTTATTCTGTGGAATAGAGCCACAGCAGCTTTGCAACTTGCCATACATTCCATTAAGTTGAGATATTGTTCCTGTAACATAACAGGAACAGCACAGTCGCAGTTTTCTCAGATAATGTCAGATTAATCAATCATTTTTAAATACCAACAGGCACAAAGTATAAAAGTACTCAAAATCCAGTGTATATAAAGTGCTTTCTTACGAGGTATAATTCATCACACACCTTTGCC
Organism: Apaloderma vittatum; assembly: GCF_000703405.1. Lineage (NCBI taxonomy): Eukaryota > Metazoa > Chordata > Aves > Trogoniformes > Trogonidae > Apaloderma > Apaloderma vittatum. Next base: position 37,390 of record NW_009725612.1, read on the forward strand.
ACTGTATCAGTAATACTAATTTTGCCCTTGCGCTTCAAACGGCGTATCACTTTGCACACATTTGTCTACGCACATTGTTAAGATACGGAGGCTGCTAAAACTCCTCATCCTTCCCCATTCAAAAAAGACAGAAACAGCCATGCGAGAAACCGTAGAAGCATATGCCCATATTTTTTCAGCGTTAAACACCAGAAACCAAGAAGCTTTGCATTGTTCATTTAATAATTCCCGTGCAAACATAATGGAAAGCAATTTAACCGAGCCTGGCATAGGAGGCAGTTATTCAAATGCGTGATATTTGGCACTCCCAGTCCTGTTCCTTCAGCGCTGAATGAAGCTTTGCTCCAGACAGTTGGTGATCTCCCAGCAGGACGTAGATGTGCTATGTGCAAGTTGACATTTATTTTGCCAATATTGATCATAAAAGAACATTTGACTTCTGAAAGCTGTGCTTATTGATACCATCTTGTAACATAACACATTGTAGAGGAACATCAGAGTTGCACAGTAACCCAATAACGCTGCTAAGATCACATAATATTTAGAAATGGCACAGCATCTCTAAAAGACCTGGCAAAGCTTTTGAAACTAAACATCTGACAGAATTAACAGTCCACTGAGCAGGCATCGCCCGAGACTCGATTCCTCAGCAATTTCTACTTTCTCTTCTCTTACTTCTCTTTCCTTCCCACCCCTGCCCTCCTCTTCTCATTCCAAGCTCCGTTCTCCTGTTAGTCCTAGAGTGCAGCTGCCTGTAAAGCAGACAGCCCGGGCATGGGTAGGGCACGGAACAGAGCTCAGGAGAGCTGTTTTCTGTCTGCCTGGTGGCATCTGTTCTCCACCGCGTGCCGCAGGTTCCGTTCCTCCCTGCTGGGGCTGATGCTTTGAGCATTCGAGCGTCGGCACGGCATCCACAAACTATGCACCACAAATGATCTCCTCGCTAGCACTGCCCAGGGCATTAACGGACATCACCAGCACACTCACCACCGCCTCCTCCATAAGCTGTCGAGAGAACCGATAAGAAAGGTGGAATACTCTGTTTCAATCACTGGTTTCAGCTGACACCTCTTCACCTACAACTTGGCGTTCAATAACAAACACTTTCCCCAGTCTGTGAACACAGCTTGAGATTTCAACCTGTCTGAACAACGAGCCCATCTCATTATGTCCCAAAGAAGAGACTATGAATAACTACTGATGAGTATTAATAACACTAATAATCATGTGCTTCAGAGACACATATGCCATCTCACGCATCCAAACTGGGAATGTGAACTCTTTCCTTTGTTTCACCTCAACCTTGGTGAACACCAGCTTCCCATCAGATCGTCTCTGGGAAATTCCTCACCCCCACACCAGTTTCCTAGTGGCCATAGCTGAAATAAACAGTAACATATTACAGACTAAAGTATGTTAAAAAAAACAGCAGCCATCTAAACCACACAAACAAGACTGTAATGCGTAACCAGCCCCTCAGAGGTGTTTGATTTTGCTTTCCGCAATTGACAAAGTAGTTTGAACCAAGATAAACCTTTCTCCCGGGACAAAGGTCACATTTTTGAGCGAGCCACTCGCTACCACGCAGGAATTCACTTTGTGCCGAAAGGAACTCTGCAGTGCTCATAGGTCCATGCATTTAGGTGTGTTCCCTCACCTTCTGCAGACACCTTTTAGACTTCTCAGTGAAATCTGATGGTGTCATTTACGTGGACATGAAGGACATCTAGTGGAGTCTTGCTTGCTCCCAGCAGAATGCATCGTTTAGCCTCTGATCCTCCATTTCTTATCTTTGATCCTGAAAACCGGCACGCGCTTCTGTTCTCTGAGGACAGGCAAACACCACGCAGGTTTCTCTGCTCCTGCTGTCAGTAAGGATGTGCAACTCTCCCTGGCGGTTTGCACTCCCTCTGCAGAGCGTGCTGCCTCCTGCTCTCTTCCGCAGTCTCCTGCACCTACATTAGGTTACCCTCCTCCCCGCTCAGTCTCCCAGCACGGAGGCATTTCTCTGCTACACCAACGAGGCTGGAATAGTCAATACCACAGCCGGCTGGCTTTCTGAACCGCACGGGGTAACTGGTGACAGCACTGGGCATTTACCCTGCTGGGACCCACCAGGGACCACAGCCACGCAGGCCTGCACCCTCTGGACTCATCTACACCGTAATACGTGGGCAAAGCCCTCTGAATTTTGTCCTAGCTCAACATTTTAGCACTGAGATTACAGAGGGCCTGAACTTTACAAAAAAACAACAGAAGGCTTTTGAAGCAAGGGAATCAAACTCTCGTATATGGCTAAGCACAATTAAGTCTGCTGTGGAAAAAACCCAAAAAGGCTTATTCAGATTGCCTTGTAAAAGCTTAAACATAAATATTTAATTCAGAATATTTTCTAAATTCACTTTCAAAAACCATCATTCACAGTATTTCAAAGGCTCAGGCACAGAGGTGTTTTATCTCTAAAAGAACAAGTAAACAAATGCAAGTTTTCCCCTGTTCATTTAGCTGAATATGTCAAAGCAAGAAGTTGCTAAAAAATTAGGGAAGATGTAAATAACAACCATTCCAGCAAGTGGGTATTTCTCATGGTAGAAGCTAAAAAGGTGGAAGGGAATTCTTACAAATGAGATGTTTCTATCGGAGAAGGAGCAACGTGTCACAGAATTGCTGGAGTTACCATCCCCTTCCCACAGGGCGTCTCTCCGGCTGCCCGAGTGTGACGGCGGGTCCCTCTTGGAGACAGGTGGGACGTGCTCGCCCAGCAGGACCTGAATCTTCCAGAGGCCGCCCCATCCAGCCCATCTTTCCCCAGCCCCAAGAGAGCTGCCAGATTGATAGGAGAAGCATGGTGCCAACGCAAACGCGGTCAATTTGCAAGCGCTTCCCCTCTCTGATACCTTAATTGAGAGCAACGCTACAGCTCACCGAGACAGCTGAGCCCAGTAAAACACATCACAAAACCATTAAGGGATTCCTTGTCTCAGACTGCGACGAGTGGAACGGGTATTGTGAGCTTCTTCCCTGAGCCTGATCTTAATCCCTCTGTTCCTCCATGTAATTCAGCTGCAGATGGCTAAACCCTGCCTGTCCTCCCTGTGCTGCAGCCGACGGCCTCACCCACACGGACTCTGCTGGGCGAGCTGAGGGCAGCACGGGGTGGGTGAAATGCCCTTACGTGCCGCTTTTTCTCGGCGAGAGACTGCCAAAGCCCGGGGAGGGTCCCGCATCCCAACCGGGGTAAATGGCCCCATGTGCAATACAGACACGGGAAACCGTCTGGCCCACCGCCGGGCCCAGAAACCTGGCTGAGCCCACCTGTCCCCTGTTCTGCAGGTGCTGAAGAAATCCATGGCCGGCGGCAGGTCCCCGTGTGCACGGCGCGGCGCAGGGAGCCTCACACCCAGGCGCTCCACCACAAAGGAGTGACTCAGACCGTGCTGAGAACAGGCGCAGCTTCCATTCCCAGCTACAAATATTTTTAGCTGCTCTCACAGAACAACTTGTCAAGATGACCCAGGAAGTGTTTTAAGAAAAAAAAAAAAAAAGAAAAAAGCAATAGAATTTAGGGACGGAGCTACACAATGCAGACAAGGAGCATCTTGCGCTGGAGCTGGGATGGACATGTGGCCAAAACCTCGAGTCCAATGATTGCATCTCCTTTACGTACTCTCTCCGCAGGATATTTCATTCACCCTGTGCATGAAATCAGCGTATTCGTGATGGGCAGGAAAGGCAGAAAGGGGATATCAGGAATCTACTAAATCAGTGATGGGAACACTATCAGCAACACAGTGATTTTTTAAGTGTTTGAAACAGACTTTCTAAATTGTTTTATAATTCGTTTTTTTATTGTTTTGCAGAGACCAAATTCAAGATTCATTATGTTCATATTTTCTCTCTACCTCACACAGGAGCAGGATTTAGCCCAAACAGTTCCTCAGCAGAGCTGACCAATACAATTTGGGCTGTCCATCAGCTACTAATGCTGTGCTACTTTCCTTGCTTTCGGATTTGAGGGAAATCCACACTTGATTTTCTTAGAGAAGGGAAAGTTAATAAATCTTAGCTGAATGCTGACACAAGTTTTACAAATTCTTCTAAGGTGGGATGATAAACCTTTTACAAATTAATCACTGTCTACTGTACTGGTGAAAATCTTAAAATGAGGCTAAGATGTATTGAGTAAAGGCTCCAGGAGCTACCGATTCCTTCAGAGTGAAGTTTTGCATCGTGGCTAGGTCTTTGGGACACTGCCCCTTACAGCTTGGCTTTGCACCAGCATTCTGGAACAAGTTCAACTGCTCAGAGTAAACGTCCCCTAGAAGCACACGCAGGATGTCGCACGGGTAGTTTCCGAGTTGGTCACTCTACTGCTTTCAGCACACTGAGAGCAAAATGAAAGGGTTTAAAGGTTATTTTAAAATAATCAAGTGGATTTCCACCAAACACTAGAGATGCTGTAGTGGAACTAGAATACAGGCATCAAATGCTCCTGGGAATTTGCCCCCCAGCATCTAAATTTGCAGAGCCAGGAGCGAGGTCTGAGTTCTCCTTGCTCAGGTGGAGACAAAGAGGGAAGCTGGAGCGAGGGGTGAAGGTGGCTCTGCATTGCTGGAAGTTGAAGAGATGTGTCTCAGGCTCAGAAGGGCGAGCGTGACAATGCCAGCTTCCCTGGCGATTTGGGGACCACACACCATGAAGTTGTCTGCAAGTACACACATGTGGCAAACTACGCCTTCCCTGAGCAACTGCTCCTACGTAGAAGGACCCCGATTCAGAGTAGCCATTCAAAACCTAAATCTAGGAACTCCTTTTGCTTGCTAAAGATGTGTTTCTCTCTGTGTTGTGATTCCTCTAGACTACACGGTTTTACTACTTTCAGCGAGTCACTAATAGCGATACTAAAAGTCACAAAGTATCCCGTGGAAATTATTGCTTTGGATTAATATTTATCGTTTACCAACTGTATAATAGGAAGGCTAAATGGTCTACTTGAGTCATTTTGTGAGGATGCATTTATACTTACAATGTTTAATGAAACATTTGCCAATAGCTCTCTGAATAATATAAACATATTTTTTAAATTAGCTTGTAGGCTCATCTACAGAGGAAAGTAGCCTTTGTCATGCTGGTGTGTGTGAGCCACTTGTGTCATGACATTACCTCTGACACGCACTTTGTTTTCATCTTAACTAAAGCAGAACAGGGTGGTCAGAACGCTCCACAGGAGAAGTCACGCTAGAAAGGCGAGTGGTTTAAAATTCACACCTTGTCTTATGTTAGTACAGTTTTCCAATACAGGGTCCAAATCTGTAATACACACACACACACACACAACTCCCAATTTATAACGAAAAACCTGCATTATTGTCACAGAGCAGCTACATTCTGGCCAGGAAAATTTAGGTTACTACACACACACACACACAAAAAAAAAAAAAAAGAAAAAATAAAAGAGTCCTACCATTTATCCAAACCCAAGGATCACATCTGTGCCGACTGGCAGTTAGGCAGAGCCATCTGTCATTTTGGGGTATCCTAATGGGATTTGGCATCAGAAGATGAGGTTCTGTAACCAGGTAAAGATCAAGGGACAAGAATGCCTCGAGGCTTCAATTACCCACAACTTCACATTGTGCTGCCTTCAGAAATCTGTTCTGGGAACCATATTAAGTGCAATTCATTGATGTTTATGGTCCACATTTGCTGTTCCTGGAAGCAGAATAGCTTGTAAAACTAGCAGCTGTATCTCTATAGCTGGGGAAAGGGGAAAAAAGTTGAAATAGTGAGATGTTGATTTTATTTCTCAATGCTTCTGACTCTGGTACAAATCCAGTTTTACAATGCTACCTTCAAAATGCCCTTTATTTCCAGGTGACCATTCCGTATTTACACCCTCTATAGGGTGTATTTTATTCTCTGTGCCCCGTCTATATCCAGACCTCAGAGACCCCTATTTCTGAAGGCTTATATTTTTCTAAGTGCTGAGTGCCCTCTATTACCAAGAATTTTCGTACTCGTTTTTTGAGATCCAAATTAGATATTTTGTGAAATAAAACAAACAAAGCACCACAGAAAATGTACAGTTCTGCTGAGAAAAGGTGGATAATTCCCCATCCATTATTCAGCAATAATCTACAATGGATTACTCCAGTTAGAGATGTGATTTTGCGGCTGAGGCACTGCACTAACGCAGATAGCTATTTGTACAAATTACAGCTACAAAATATCTCCCCCGCCCAGAGAAAAGCAGAAAAGTCCTCAGCAATATTAGTAATGTATAATATGATTTGGAGCTAGGACAACTTGTATAAATTTGCCTAGGTTTTATGAAAAAAGCTGTTATGAAAGAATCCATATTTTTAATCTATAGAAACAAAGACACTACTAAAGCCAACAAAGTTAAAAAGAAAAAACCACCCCAAACCTCTCACAAAGAAATGCCAAGCCAGAAACTGTTACTGGCAGAGGATAATAAGTCTTCAGGCCCAAAAATATTGCTAATATCTTCCATGTCAGAACCGTTGGTTTCAACATACCTTTGCCACTGCCACTGTAAGGAAGACAACGCCAGTAATGATACCTCAACTTTTTTATTTGAGGACTGTTGAGGTTCCCAAGAGGTATAAAACTCTTGCTCCACTTGATTGTCCACATGCTCTCAGGACAAACTTAGGTGTAATTCTCAACTGAGAAGCAAAGTCAGGAGACTGGGTTACGTACTTTGTTTCCTCCAAAACCTTTCTGCAACAGTTGCAGTATGGTTACACGGGGGTTTACCTTGAAGTTCTCCACTCGTACCTCCAGTTAAATGCAACTTGAAGAGGACAAAAGCTATTAAGTTCTCAGCATAACCTCTTCATATGTGATTTTTCTTTTGGCCATATACTTCATTCCTTCTTAAAACAGCTGTGTTTGGCCTCCTTGCCTGCTCTCTGGCCAGCACACTAGCTCTCCACCTCAGCTAGCCAGGCTCTCTATCCTCTGGCCTTCTTCCTGCGACTGCCAAGGGAGTGCTGTGAACCTCCTGCTCACAACCCTGGCTCCCAAAGCCAATTCCTTTTGATCTTGGACAGCTCAACCACTTATTGAATAGCTGGTTGCACATTCCCTTTGCAGAATGCTATTCCCCAATAAAACTACTGGAAAGTCATTGTGCACGTGAAACAAGGTGCGTTAGAAACCTACTCCCAACAGAACGCTGCCCTGGTGCTTGGGATTGCTCTTCTCCCAAGCCAAGCAATATGGGAAGCAAAGGCTGCCTGGAAATGGGACCAAACAGCAGGATGCTCAAGAGTATTTTTACAAAGTGGCACTACGGCAAGAAGAACATCATTTCCATATTACGTTAAAATATTTCAGCTTTTTTGGTGTGCAGCTGGAACTTCCTGTGCATGTTTTTACTAAGAAATACTTAGAAAAAGGTATCAACTTACCAAGTTTTCAAGTAGCCAATGGTCACAAGTGGGGAAAAAAAGGCAATATACCAGAAAGAGTCCAGGGTGTAAACACCGGGAGAGCCTTTGGGTTTTAATTCCCCCGCCAATGCCATGCAGTTATGTTCAAAAAGAAAGAAGAGTAAGCATAACTGTATGAGGAGCTTCTCTCATACACACAACACCTTAGCAAAGGCATATGAAGAGACGCAAGGTAAATTTTTATATATTGCTACGTGAGCAACAGATCTCGACAACAGAAACACCAGTAGCAGCACCAGAGAGGTGCCGCGCGCGGGACTCGCTGTCCCACGGCACAGCGTGGCTTCTGCCCTCTCACCCTCCCTGCCAGAGCAAGGCAGCGTTGAGAGATCCAGCCCACACTGCAGCAGCAGAAAGGGAAGAGAATATTTCGAAGGGCATGCCACCAGTCCCTTGAGCTTATCGGCAGGACCCAAGCTGCTCACAGTCGCTACCAAAGAGAAAAGCAGGTTGTCAGCAAATACTGTTTTCTGCCTTTGAACCTGGAAGAGAATTCAATGGATTCATGAATGTTGAGGGGGGAAAAAAGAAAAAGAAAGAAAAAAAAGCATGTATGTCCAGTGAAGCTTTTCTTCAGGATTTAAATATTCCTTTCTCCAAACTTAAGAAAGCTGCATTGTTCATGAAATTTAATGCTTAAACTTGGTCTGTTTTCAGAAGGTAAATCCTAAAAAGCTCAGTGTGGCATTTTTAAACAACTGCCACCACAAATCTCCAGAATTTTGTGTTTCTAACCTTGCTTTTAAGTGCTTGCATGACTAATAAAGTGTGACATTGCTGAGATTTGCTAGCATTCTTTTCTGTAACATAAGTTCTAGCTGACAAAAATATGGCTAAATTTAGACACCTGCAGCAAACAAGAACCTTCGAAACAAAAGCAGGCTTAAGGATTAAAATTGGCTGTGACATGTTTGTGCTCCAACATACGCAAGTTCACATAACCCCTTGTCTGCTGCCCCGTTCGCAAAGTCACCGGCTGGCCACGAGAAGGAGTTTGCTCAACACTGGCTATAAAGGCATTTCCCAGCTTGATCTGCTGCTGCTCCAGCAGGTTGTGCCAGGGTGGCAGGTGGAGCTCGCTGCGTCTTTCAACCATAGATTTTTTTTTAAAAAAAAGTAAGCCATTAGCTGGGGAAAAACAGACAGGAAAAAACCTCCTCTGTAGATAACAAACTGGAGTTAAGAAACGCTGCTTGAACTGCACAGGAGTCTCCTACCAGGATCTCAAAACTCTGAACACATTCAGATACTATATTGCATTTTCCCTGTTTTCTGCCCTCTATGTGCTCTTTAAACGGGGCAAATCCTTACTCATTCCTCCTCACACGTTTCCTCGCCCATCTCTGAAAAACACGAACCGCAGTTTCCGTGTTAGTTCCATAATAGCCAAACTGGAGTCAACTGACGGTTTATGGGACACAAATACAGAAGGTCTACAAAGGGAGCTACATCTAGAAGAGAGAAATAAGGAAGAGCTGAACTTCAAGTGTCCAATTGCTTTCTTTTTTTTCCTTCTGTCTTCTTTTTAGCGTTGCACCAGACAGCTGCCCTAGAAGCCACAGGAGGATGATCTATAAACACCACTGCTTTCTAATACCTCTGCTGGTAGAATTAGCCACGTTATTTAAATGTCAATTTACTGCAAAGAGAAATTCTTTTTAAAAAGGAAAAATCAAAGTACCATTCAAAATTGAATTTTCAAGCCATTAACTTTACTAGGCTAGTCCTGCTGGCATATTGAAAGTCTGCTAGGCATTCTCATAACAAGGTCACTTTTTCCAGTTGAAACTTTGCATTAAAGCACTGTAAGAAAAACAGTCATCTTGTGCAACAGCAGAAACTAAAATAAGAAGCCCAAATAATACGGCTGCCTTCTCTTTCCTCACAGTAAAATGCAACTTTTCTGACAAAAGCCCCCCAAAAGATGCTAGGACCGCTCTGTAGCAACAGAAATCTACAACATGCAGGAAAACTTATTATGTTTCTTATTTATTTTCTTTGCAACTGTGTACACTCTGTAGCAACAGAAATCTACAAGATGCAGGAAAACTTATTACGTTTCTTATTTATTTTCTTTGCAACTGTGTACTTAGTCCTGGAGAGAACACTTCCTGCTCTGAGTACATATTTTGAATTCACTGTCAGATTTAAAAACAAGCAAACGAAATACCCAAACACAGCAGCGCATCCAGAAGCATTTGTAGCCTCTTGTCCTGGAAAAAGCCAGAGCTGCAGCTCCGTGGGCAACCCCTGGCAAGTCTGCCGGCTTGCTGCTCCCCACAGCCTGTTGTGATCACGGCAGAAACGAACACAACTCGTTATCTCTGAGAAATTCCATGGAATACCCAGCCTTACTGACAGAACAGTTCTCTTGTCACACACACAAAAGCTTCGGACTGCTCAGGCCATTCGTCTACGTTGCACCATGCCAAGCACCTCTCAGTTGCTCGTGTCTCACAATCTGACACAATTCTATTGACCATTAAGATCTTTAAATCAAACAAAACCTAGTCTAAGTATCCAGAGCAAAGTCACGGGTTTAAACATTCTCTGCATGATTTCACCTCTTCTCTCATACTCAGTTTACCAGGAAAAATGTCTTCCATACGCGCCAAAGCCTGTCCCTCCTCGCTGTCAAAGGAGGAGTGGCCCAGAGAGACAATTGACCCAGTAAGTACCTTTCCTTTCAAAATATTTTTCACTTAACGAATCATAAGCAAAACCGCCAACCACTTCACTTCCATCGTTAGCAGATCAGGACAAAGCCGAAATGCACAACATCCAAAAGACTAGTACATTAAATCTATGCACATTCTGAGCACCTAAATACCAAAAATTCATCACTTTGGAGAAGTACTTCACTAGTGAGAACCTCACAATCAGCCTCCTGCTCTCTTTTTTCTTCTGCCAGCTGTAGGACCCGAGACAACTATTTCTATATTTAATAGAGACACCTCTGGAAGTTTCAGAAATCAACAGTACTTTAAAAGAAAAACAACAAACAAGGGGGGATCTCTGCTTGCCCCCCCCACCACGCCCTGTCTTCTCACTCCTCCAAGGAACGAAAATGAGGAGTTGGGCAGATTCTGCCACTTGCTGTCCCTATGGAAGAAGGCAGAACAGCAGCACTCGCTGCCGGTTCCCGGGTCCTCGGCGCTTCGCTGACCTCCCACGCAGTTTTCCTGTGTCAGGATTACTGCAACAAGAACACCACTGTCGTATTAGCTGCCATTAGCAGAAAGATTCTCCCAGCAGTGGCAGACAAAGGCGGATGACGCTTCTTTTCCTCTGTAGCGGGGCAACATGCAGTCAACCCAAAAGGGATTAGCAGAGGCCACGTCAGGCTGGAGGTGCCAAGTGGGAGGACGGCCCCAGGCACTACATGCTGCCATCCAAGGCTCTGGCTGCTCTAATGGCCCAAGAGCTGAGATTAACTCGGCTCCCCCTTAGTAACACAGCAGAGGGACAGAAAGTGAGGCACCTACTGCATAATCAGGCCTCTCAAAAGCGCTGGCAGAGCTCTCAGCTCTTCCTCTGATAGCCAGCGTCATCAGAGGCTTCACGGCGGTGTCGTGCCTGGAGCTTGAATACGGGTAAAATTCATCCTACTGCCTCTAGGAAAAAATGCCAGGGGTCAGGAAAGGGCAGCGAAAACAGGCGAACTACGCAGAAAGGTACATTGTCCTCTAATGCAGAGGAAGAGCAGAGATACACTAAAGAAAAGCCGGGCTAAAAATATCAAGGAGAGGGCAGAGGTGCTCACACAGTGCAGGCATACTGGGGCCACCAAAATGCATTTGCAGCTAGTTCTAACCCGCCCTGATTGAAAGACAGGTACTTGTGTGGGCAGAGTTGAAAAGATGTTTTATTTCCCATCTCTCTGTACCTTTTTTTCCTCCAGTTTTGTCCCTAGCAAAAAAACCAAAAAACCACCAACCCCAAAAAACCCTAATCTATTCTTGAAACAAAGGTCAGAGAATAAAAAAAAGCATGGGGGGAAAAGGTCTTAGAAAACCCATAGATTTTCACTGAGACTTAAAGTTAGGGGCATAGTTTTGAAAACAGAATTTCGGGTTTGCTTTGTTTTTAATGGAGAAAACCTCAGCCTATTCCAATTAACTTAATTGCAGATAAAAAGATTGTTAAACAACTGACCTGCATGAGGCAGAATAACAGTGTCATCAAAAAGAGAATAAAAATACGATTGGAGAGAATTATCTGCACAGCTCAATCCTCCACAGCCACAACCGAACAGAAGCACCAAAACCACGCACTTGGTAAACGGTGAAAACTGCGAAGCTGCAATCTCCTCCAGTAGGGACTGGGAACAAAATGCAAAGCTGTAGACTCACAGTCTGGGTTTCAAGCCACCTATGCTAAAATTAGTTTTAGACCAACTGGGAGCGAAACAATTCAACTCGCAAACTAACAGAACAAAGTTAGGTTTGTTTAAAAACACCCCCCAAAATGACAACCAGCCCAACCCTTCTAGGAGCACTAAACTCAAGCAGTTTCGAGTATGTATCTTGATATCACGGAAAGCAGTTAAATAAACCCAGCTCTCAGACACCAGGCTCGGTTTAAGAATAGGTTAATTCATTATTTATTTAAATCAATCCAAGTTCGGACTACCTCAGGTGGGTCTGCTCTCCTTCCGCTCACCCATGTCTTCATGGTTGTTCCCTCGAAAAGGCTGCTTCAGAAGCGTGACCCAGGACCTAACCTGGTTGAAATCTTTTTCTTTATGGCTTAAACTTCACTCAGATCAGTATCTCCTGAACATTAGGATAAGGAAGGGAGGGACTGAGGAAGACAGGAGGGCTGAACTCTTCCTTTTAGAGGCAAAACAAATGTAGAGAACCTTAAGTCAACGGTGAAAGGGCACCCCACTTTGGATAAGTGTTTATTGTAGGAAACAGGACGTGTAGTGTGTGTATCGACTGTATCCACAGCAAGGGGGGAAATCGCCCCTTAGATGTTATTTTGGATCATCGTTCATTTATAAAGTAAACGTGTATTTATCAGGACTTATTTACTTCTTTGTGCTTGTTACCGGGTCCTTCACACCCCCTCCTTTTTGTTAGATTTTGTTTTGAGAGGCAGATGAACGCAGGCACTCCTGAGGGTGGAGTGTTCCCTCTGCTCATCCTCACAAGTGCCAGTGACTCTACTACGTCCCTGTAAAAGCCGGTTTCAGGGAGCCAGGATTTTCTTGACCGGTTGTCCCTGTGAGTGAGGAAGGGTTATAAACTCGTCTCCGTGCAATTTGAATATGCTAGCAATGGTTTCAGGGAGCCAGGATTTTTTTGACCGGTTGTCCCTGTGAGTGAGGAAGAGTTATAAGCTCGTCTCCGTGCAATTTGAATATGCTAGCAAAATGCTCATTATAACAGGAAAATAAGATGCTTTTCATCTTTTATCTTTTATTTTCATTGATAACATTAATGCCATAGTTCAGAAGACCACCCTTCAGTTTGTTCTTGGCTGAGACATAGTGCTTTTAATTTATAAATTATGTCTTCTTGGAAAAAGAAAAAAACGCTCCGTTCTGCCAGTCATATTGTCCTTGTTTTTTAATTACCACCACCAAAGAGAAAAGGCTTTAATGCCTAGAAGAAATGTGCACATATTTTCTACCACAAAGAAATTCATCAATGTTTAGCACAATGGCATGTAATTAATAGATGCACTTTAAAATTCAAGTTGTTTGCCAAGACATACACACCAGCACTGCCATGCAGAGTGTATTTTCCCCATTGTTTCTGTTTTTCAGTAGGTAACGAGATTGTGAATACAAACCAGGGTGGCAACAGCACAGCATTTCCAGAACAACCGGCTGTAGCAGTCCCTTCCACCACGAAAGCCCACCTTACAACAGTTAGAGATGAAAAATGAATGAATGAATGAAACAATTCTCTCAAGGTCCTCCTCCACCTGCTTCACTGCACAGCTGCCAGCTGCGTTCTTGCCCCACCCCCTTTATTTTTTAATTTTTTTTTTAAATCAGAACATGAGGGTGCTTTACAACTGCATTGAACTAACCCTTTCTCAGGTCATCCTCTCAGGCCTGACCCCTTGTTTTCAAACAGCTGCTCATCATCCAGATAAAATGCTGTGGAATAAAATTTTCCAACTAAGTGCATAGTGTTCACTGGCAAAGAAACGAGTCTGGTTGACTGAAAGGTGTTGCAGATGCCTGGCTCACATGAAGGGCTCCAAGATGGTGGCTTTAGCTGACACCAGTGTCCCCTGCTGTGTCCCCCCCCCCAGATGACAGTCCTATAGCAAGAGGAGCTGAAGGCCCAGTCTAAACCTTCCAGTTATACCAACTTCTCTTTTAATGGCATCGAGGGCTGCCAAAATACAGCCCTGTCTCCCCCTCTCTTCTGCCCACCTGTTTAATCCCACCCCAGTGCTAAGCACATCTACACCGTGGGGTTTTTTGTCAGTACAGCTGTGCACAGAAACAGAACACCTGCAACCACCTGGGTTAAGCTGGGGAAGCTTTTGATTTCCATTTAAACCAAAGGCTGGGATCTTGCTCAGAACAGGGGCGTGAGCAGGGATGACTGGGGCAGAGGCAAACGTTTCCCTGTGTCCTGTGGTGTCACAGGAGCGGCACTTCGGAGCAGAGGCAGCAACGAACTCAGCTGCTGCAGTCACATCTGCCCGCTCTCATCAGCCACGACGCTGGCTCCCAAGGAAATGGCACGGGTAAGCTCTGCTGGCAGTCAGGCCTCATTTCCAACCGAGTTCTCCAGCACTAAGAGTGCACAGTGAAAAGCTCTAAGGCGAGTTTTGTTGGCATTGACTGGCAGCGATCCTCTCCCCAAGCTGTGCTTGTTCCTTTCTCCTTCCGATGCCACCGCGATGGTGAGCTGCCTCATGTGGGAAGCTGGGGGAAGAACCCTTGTCTGCAAGCAACAGACATGGAGGAGAACACAGCCTACTAAATGCGATACCAAATCTGAGGAGTTCAGATGCAGCAAGTTCATTTTTCATGCTGTCACATTCACAAAACCCTACCTACGTGTTTACGCACCGGATTTACCTGTGGTTCCCAGTGCCCGCTTGCTCATCCAGTTGTGCTTTGGAGATGAAACAGAGGTTTGAGTCGGGAGATTCTTAAAGCCTCTGAAGTGACAAATCCCAGACATTGTACACAACTAGATTTTTCAGCACTGCTGCTTACATGAACTGCCTTAGACCAGCATAGCTTGCAAGAGACTAACGGCATTTGCCTGAGATACCCTCTGCCAGGAGCTGCTGTTGGTCCTGCAGGGAAACTGTGAAGCAGGTTTTGCTGACTCACTGGCAGAGCTGACTTGCTACCCCACACACATATAGAATGAAGTTGGAGCAGCCTTCAAACAACAAACCTCAAACCCTGGGTTAAGGACAGGTACGGGTGGGGAACAGCACAAAGCCTTGGTATAGCTAAGCCTAAAACCAAAGCTTATTGTTATTTTGAGAATATTGTCAATTCCCAAGTCAAACTTCCGAAACACGGCTTTGCTCTCTGTATGTAAGTAGCTCAAAAATAAATTGAGATCTCCGGCTGTTTACAAATTTGCTAGTTCAGGAAGCAGAAAAAAAGGAATCTGTTATTTTTTACCCTGTCTGCTCACATCCCTAGAGTTTTCCTTTATATTTGCTCCCAACTTCTGCAGAGCAGGGGCATTATTTTCTTCCTCTGTAATTGTACACACCAAAGCAGCTCAGCTGCACACTGCAACACGGGACAAATGCTGGGCAAATAAGAACCTCAGTAGTCCCGACGTATTGGCCGGTATAAACACAACCCTCAAGAGATTTTGTTGCCATCCGACGCTTAAAGGTCCTGACTACACAGAAGGTGGGTTCTCACTCTGGACTAAGAGATATTCACTCCTGTTCTCCAGAGCAGCCAGCTCTCAGCCACTGGTTTTTCTCAGAAATAGGAACCAACTGATGGTCAGCCTGCATCTCTCTGTGCAGTCAGCTGAAAAAGTGAGGGTTCTCCAAAGAGATGGGGAGCACAGAATG
>NW_009725613.1:0-325 GCF_000703405.1 Apaloderma vittatum
TATTCTTGTACTCATTATGAGTGGCCTGCCCACTCTTCCAGAGGCAATATACTCTCCTTTTTACCGTGATTTTCAGCCAAATCACTCTCTGCAGCCAGGCTGGTCTTCTTTGCTGCTGGCTCATCTTACGTCACAGGGGGATGGCCTGCTCCTGTGCCTTTAAGACTTCCTTCTTAAAAAGTGTCCAACCTTCCTGCACCCCTATACCCTTCGAAACTGACTCCCAAGGGTTTCTATCAAGTAACCTCCTAAACAAGTCAAAGTCTGCCCTTCGGAAGTCCAAAGTGGCAGGTTTGCTGTCCCCCCTCCTAACATCTCTTAGGAT
>NW_009725613.1:984-14047 GCF_000703405.1 Apaloderma vittatum
CCAGACACTTCCCAGGTGTTTCCCAAAGCCCTGTCAATAACACCAGTTCCTGAGCCATGACCTGATCTGATAGCTCTTTCTGTTACTTCCCTCATTCACGACTGCCACTGGAGGGATAGAGAACACAACTTGTGTTCTTGATCCCTTAGGCAGCTGCCCCAAGGTCCTATAATTTCTCTTAATTGATTTTGGCCTTCTTGTAGCTACTTCATCACTACTAATCTGAAATACCAAAAGGGGGTTATAATCAGAAGGGGTTACTAGGGTGGGAAGTTTGCCCAACACATCCTTAACCTGTGCCCCAGGGAGGCAGCAGACTTCCCTGTGCAGTAGGTTTGGATGGCATATTGGGCCCTCTGCCCCCCCTCAGGAAAGAGTCACCCACAGCAATCACCCTTCTGGTTTTCTTTTTGGAGCCAGTTGTGATGCTGGGTCTAGAGCAACTCGATCTTGGTGGCACTTCTGGCCTGGGTGGACCATCTGCCTCCCCAGCAGCCAGTTGCTCCTGCAGGACCCCATGCCGGTTCCACAAGGGCAACTAAGTAGGTAAGGGAGGCTGGTAGAGGATTCATCTGCCTCCCTGAGAAGGAACCTCTTTCCATTCCCCCACAAGGTCCTCTCCTACTCCGTGGTGGCAAGAAGGGAGGGCATCCTCAGCATTTTTTGTAGAGCCACCGCTTGCTGACTTTGACCCAGGGAGTGGCTCCACCAATCTATGTCCCTCAAGAAGGGCTATGGAAATAGAAAATGGAGTCTATTTCTCGAAGTATTGGGTAAAGCTAGCAGTCTCAGGTGCCACAATCTGGTCTTTCTAACCCTATTAGCAATACATGTTGTCCTTATAGCAAAAAAAAAAAAAAGGCCCCAACAGATATGCACATTTTCTTAGAACACTAACATTGTAAAGATTCAGTTCTAACCATTACCAGGAGAAGAAAAACAAAATTTATACATTTTCCCTTAATATTTGAGTGATTCTGCAGCTCCTGGATGCTCTAGGAACCAGTGACTTGTAGTGTATATTGTTTACAGGACTCCAAAATTCTGAGTCCCAGCTCAGATGTACTTTGCAGAAGACAACTATATGAACTCATGCAAGAGAACTGACACACAGGAATAAAGATTCTTTACCTCCACCTTATCAGTATCTTTGATAAAACTGCAATAGCGCAGCTGGAATAAATTAATCCAAAAAAGGGCCAATGGTTGCCCCAAATGCTTTTCCTTTCCAATAAGTTACAAACACAAAAAATACAGCTTAAAGTAAATAACAGCAGATGACCAATTTGGTAAAGAAAAAAAAAGTGTAACTATAACAATACAGCACAAAAGAACACTGTATTTCCCATCAATACTTTAAAAGTTCTGCTTTATTATGTATTACCAAGACTTGGCCATAATTTGGCTAAAATTGAATGCTTTTTTGGTATCTGTCTCGTCTGATGTATTTGAGACTCATAAAGCATGCCTGTGCCTAAATTCTCTATCCGAGTTCCTCAATGACCCAATCTAACAGTACTTTAGACGCATAAAACACAGGAAGTAATTCACTTTACACACAAAAAAAAAACCCGCTTATTCAAAAAGCAGAATGGGAAAAGTGATATTTTTCACAAAACAGTATAAAGAGCAGCTAGAGAATTTGCCCAGAAAGTGGAAAGCTCAGTGCTTCTTTATCCTGAGGAGGCTCAAATTATAGTTTCCACATTCTGAGTGCCTAAATTCTTAGGCTACATACGTTAAGCTGATAGAGAGTATTCTGTGGCCCTCTTCTTGAAGCTGAGATGATATATAAAAAGGAACACTAAATTTTGAGGCCAAACGCTGAAAAAAAGGAGGCAGCTGAGCTAGCCAAGTGGGTTAATTGCTGCCACACTTTTAAGCTACAGGGTATCGAGAAAGCAAGTTGAACTAACCCAAGTTAGATTAGAAAGTACACATAGGTAAGACCATGGTTAAGGGGTTATGTCTGAAGGGGATAACTGTGAACTCTCCTTTTATCACAGTCTGTGGAGCTTAACCGACCTATGGCAATTTTCTGTTTCTTCCACTATTGGAGAAGTTAAATATAGTCACATGAAGTTAACCCGCTGTTGGCTACTGAACAGATTATGCTGTCCCTAAATTCTGACCTAAAATAACTTTTTGCAAGTGTATATATGTCTGTGATTTGTTTTGTTAGTGCGCTTTCAGTGCTCTAGATATTCACTTTCTCATGGTGCCATACAAGTGCCAGTGGGGGGAACTGCCAGGAAAACAGTAATAAGACAATCTGTCTAATAAAGCCAGACATTTCTTAGTTCAGCTTCAGTGTAGAAACAACTTGCCACACCAGCAGCTGAAGCATGCTGTGTCAACAAGATGGAATGTAACTTATTTCATGCTGCAATGTGCGTTAGAACAGAAATCAGGGCACGATTACTGCTTGCTGTGTGGGGTTTGTTCAGGCGTAAGAGCAGCACTTTGAGAGTGTGCTATGATGGAAAACATCTGGCCCATTTGGGCCTTCCCTTGCATAGCCAACCTGGCTATGTCCAGCGACGATAAGCCAGCTGGTCATTCCTGTCATAAACACCCGTTAAATGTCTGCTGATATTCATTTAGGAAACACGTTAAATAGGAGAGACCTAGGCTATGTGGAAAGAGAAGCTGTCTTCAAGAAATTTCACCGTCCTTTTCTGAATCTAACAAATCACAACATTAACACTTTCTGCTGTCAGGCATGGCATGGTGATGCCTTGGGCACAGATTTTTTTCTAAGTCAGAGGGAACAGGGTATTCTGCAACAAAAGGGCAGAGCTTGAACAATTTTTCAATCATTTTCCCTCCAATATTTTCATATAATTTATAGGATAACCACAGGCATGGAATATTGACAGGTGTTTAGCTGTTGCAAGCAGGAGACAGTTCCATGCAAGAGGGAAAACAGAAAAACAAAGTCTGTAGCAAAGATGAACACTAATTTGGAAGCAAAGAAAAAGTCTCCAAATCCTAGACTAGGAACAGAGAAGGAGAACCTAATAGCTCGGCCACTTGGCTGGTTTCTTTATTTCCCTTTAAATTACAGTTTCACATCCCTCCAGGAGGATGTCTTTCTCTTCTTAAGTGACAAGTCAAAATATTTTACAAAAAAAACGTAGAAAGAAGAGAATAGATATTCTGCAATGTTTAGCAACTTTATCAGAACAAAATCAGATTGCTGACACTCTATAGCTATGTTTCTCATTGCAGTGCAGGTTTCTACAGCATTTACTACTAACTATTTAACATTATTGCTTGAAAAAGTTATCTAATAAAGCTTTGGTCATTTGCCCATGCTGTTATTTACACTGTTACAAGGTTTCTCTAAATTTGTACTTTTGAATACCGTGTGTGATCTCACTTAGGACTTAGAAAATACAAACTATGGGTAAAAATATGAGCTATTGCCACAGTTGGAGATTTGCATACTGAAGTACTTCCATCAGATGGAGCTAAAGAGGAGAAAGAGGCGTTTAGCAAAGTGCGCTACACATCTGAAATAAAGCAGATGTGTTTTCAGTCGGCAATGTTGTAACTTAATGTAACTTTTGGCATGACATCTGAAGTGCCAGTGTGCTGTGTTCTGCTTCACACCACTAGAGATACCAAAACGGGCACTGAGAGAATTTTCAGTCTTTATTTTGCCGTCTCCTTTCCTTCCTTTCTCATCATATCTTCCCTCTCTCTTCTCCAAAAGGAAGTCTTCTAACCACAGAGTCAAAAGATAAACTCTTCCTTACACTAGCCACCACATTATAAAGAAGCACTAAGAAGAGTTTTACAGCAAAAAATCATAAAGATATAAGAAGAAGGTAGGAATATTCTGCTTCATGGGAAAAGTGGGAATAATGCTACTGCTGCTGCTGCTGGTAGTAATAATAATAATAATAATAATAAAGCAGAAAAATAAACCATTTTCAGCATATCTATTCCAGTTTCATAAAAAACCCTTCTAACACCCATAGTTGCCTTACCAATGACATTGGTAATAATACAGTCACTAAACAGGAAGATTCATAAAACAGGTATACCTACCTGTTAAATAAGCTCAATTGTTCTGAAACAGTTCTCAAAATCCTTTGGTAAAGCTGCAGTCCTGTTTAAAAAGCATCTGTTCTCAGGCTAAGTGGACGAATTGTTTAGAGGTCAAGGTAGAAAGCAGTTTAGACAGATGCTTCTAAAGGAAATCTCTGACTTTTTTTTCCTCAAAAGAATCATCTGAAGGACGATGAAATCTAGATGTGATCAGTACAAATGGGTTAAAAGGAAGAGTGGTCTTGTTAAGTTGGAAGCTATAACAGGAGACATAATCTCCAAGTACATCATTTGGATGCTGAAGTCAAACTTCGAACAATCACATTTCTCCAATTAATTTGTATTTTTACATCAGAACTCAGAAATATGTACTCAATCCCTAAAATGTGCTTTGGACTACTGCATTAACAAAATCCCTCACTAGTGTTTGTGTTACCTCAGTGGTGCTTTCAAACTCTAAATCTTCATTTGAATGAAAATGAATAGGTAATGAACAGGCAAAACGGTAATTTCTTACCTAGGAGGACAACAATAGGAATATTTTGCACAATTATCACTTTAGGGCTCGTTATCTTCATGTCACGTTGTTAATTTCTCATTAACATTTTACTGAAATCCATTTTGGGAGACTAAAGTTTGGGGTCTTAACACAGGTTTGCACAAGAAAAAACATACTTGTCTTTTGTCAAGAAAAAATCAATTAGTGTCACATCACAAATGGCTTATAGATACTACCCAATTCATCAGGGAATGAGAAAATACATTTGACTTATTTAAGGCGAGACAACTACAATACTACTTGCTAAAGAAAACATGGCTCCAAGGAGACCTTATTGTGGCCTTCCACAGGAAAAGTCTAAATATTCGAATTTGGCAATTTTTCCTTCAAATTTCCATTGTATTTTACAAAATAAATACAAAATAAATACAAAAGTATTGTGTATTTTACAAGGGGGCTACAAGAAAGGTGGTGAGGGGCTTTTTAGGATGTCAGACAGTGATAGGACTAGGGGGAATGGATTAAAACTAGAGATGGATCAATTCAGATTGGACATTAGGAAGAAGTTCTTCCCCATGAGGGTGGTGAGCCCCTGGCACAGGTTGCCCAGAGAGGTGGTGGAAGCCCCATCCCTGGGAGTTTTTAGGCCAGGCTGGATGGGGCTCTGAGCAGCCTGATCTAGTGGGGGATGTCCCTGCCCATGGCAGGGGAGTTGGAACGAGATGATCTTTAAGGTCACTTCCAACCCTGACAATTCTACGATTCTATGAAACCCAGAAAGCAATTCCTAGCTAATTGGGTGACAACATTTGTTATGTTCAGTATTTAAATAATTCTAAATAAACCAGTATATTTGTAAAAACATTTATTTTTTTTCTCAGAGGAATCTTCGGATAGAGGAATTCTGTCTGCCCCAAGGTAAAACTTGCAAAAACATTTCAAGTGGTTCTAAGACTGAAGTTCCACTTCAAGGAACCTGAGCCTTTAGGAAAATGAAGAGAGTGTTTTAGCCAAACTTGATGCCCCTAGCTTAGCCAGCTTGGTTTCTTTATAGTCATTGAAGAGAAACAGGTTTTTCCACCATGCAATTCAAGCACTTAAATGAGGTTCTTGCCATGGATCAGCACTGGAAGAAAGCTGCTTCTCTCCATTATTTATACAGGAAGCCTGAGGAGCCCGACTTTTATGTCATTTGGACATTACTGAAACAGAATCACGGAATCACAGAATCACAGAATTGTTGAGGCTGGAAAAGACCTCTGAGATAATCAAGTCCAGCCTATGACTCACTAACATTTTCTCTGACCACTAACATTGTCCACGCGTGAAACATCTTTATACGGTAAAGTTTCTGCTGGAAATATTTGAGGAACAATTAACTCCTTATTAATTCTATATGCAAATTTTGTATGAGAGCTCTCCTTTACAGCCAGAGATATTTAAATGTAATTCATACAGATGAGTAAAACATTCGAATACATTAGTATTCCTCCAAAGCAAAATATTTTCTGCTTTCCTATCTTCACAGTCTGCTTTGTGCTTTTGCATTTTGTGACTATTTTCTTAGAAACAGTAAAAGAATCCTGCTAAAGAGGTGCAATAGATTATTTGGACGAAAATAAGTTATTGGCTTCCACTTTCTTACTTCCAAGGTGTGCCAACAGCAATGAAGAAGGAGCAATATATTGCCGTACTGGAAAGAACAAAAATGCACACAATACTCAGAAGAAACCACAAATTCAAGCCCTTATGCCACATAAGTCCTGAAGCTCATCCCACTGAAAGCAGTTAAACTTCCACTACTGATATAAATGAAACCAGATTTCAGTCTTAAATGCTAAAGCATCTTAAATGGAATTATTTCTTACTTTATGTTAATACAAGTAACTGTAAAATACAATGGAAATTTGAAGGAAAAATTGCCAAATTCTAATATTTAGACTTTTCCTGAGCAGTATATTACATCTATTGACTGTTGAGGCACAACAGGTAGGAATGAGAACTCTGGAATCCAGCAAAAGAGAAAAAGGAAATGCAGGGACAGTTTCTAATTCATTATAAACAACACTCTGCTGCATGGTATTTCCACCAGTTATTGAAGAATGAAGTAAGTGTGTTAAGAGAAGCAGGCCTGTAAAATTTGAAAATAAAGAAACAACACTATAGAAATAACTGGGATACCTGAGAGCTTGGCACTGAACCAGAGAGGTTACTCGTATACTAAATGGCCAACTGAATATGACCTCATCATCACCAAGAGAGTTGTCTTGTACATAGACACTTCATACATAAATTTTGTCAACAACTACCTACCTCATACTGCCAGTGACACCACAGAAACCAGCATCAGTATTATCTATTCAATCAGAGTATTTAAATAAAAATATCTGACAGTTCCACCTTGATCAAAAGAGGGTGAACCAGAGGGTTCAGAGAAACATCATTTGGTAAAGAATGCAAATAAAAGGAAGGGCTATACTCAGTAAATAAATAGTACATATTTAACATTGCGTGCTAGGCCTTTACAGTGTGCCTGTTTTCTGATACTACCTGGTTCTTACAACATACTTGGGACTTTTAGCTCAGAGTACTTACAAAACTGAGTGGAAAGTTAGGAGTGCTGGGAAAATCAAGACAAAGGATAAAACTAGGTTTTGTCCCTGAGAAGAAATACTCAAAGGGAAATTTAGCTTACAGTTGCTAAGTTGACTGACAGCAGGCCTTTACGTGAGAGAGGTCAAGAAAAAGAGCTTTTTTAAAAGGTGTTCTTTAGCTGAGAGCAAGTTAAAGATATACTACAAGAGGGACATGAAGGACTTCAGTAGAGATAAAGGTGGGGAAAAAATGAAGGAGGACTCATTTGGCTTTGAAGATGCCAATTTCCAAAGATGGAAGAAAGAGCCTCTGGTGAGACTTTTTGGGAGCAGACAACAGGCAGAGTTCTTCAAGAATGTTTGCTGCTTATCTTCCTTTTTAATTCAGGGAAGACTGGAATTTTATTTTATTTTATTTTATTTTATGTTATTTTATTTTATTTGCTCCAAGATCAAAATAGAGAAAGTTGTATGCCACCCCAGCAATGAGAATGCAAAGTCAGCTTTTAGGTTAATGTCTGCATTAACTTGGTGAAAGTCTAGAGCAATATCCTGCTCTGCCTAAGATGAAACAATGCACACAGGTAAAGGTAGGTTTTTTACTCTTTTTTCTTCTCCTTCTCAGAAACTTATCTAAAATATTGCAACAGAGACCTACTAGAAAATACGCAATCAAGACACTGAACTATTAAAGAATCCAATTTATTTTCAAATACACTATAAACAACTGATTATTTTAATTCTATCTCATTGATTGAGCTATATATATACACATATACACGATATTTTTTAATACATTTCTAGCACAGCAGTGACTGCAAACCAAAAACATTTTATTCAAAATGTCTTACCTTGCCCAAAGTATCTTCACATTTTCATTTATTTTTCTTTTCTTTATGAATTATTATTGCAGGAAGGTAATTCTTTGTAAAAACAAGTAATTATTTGGTGTATCAGATATATTTATATAAAACATTTGGGTTTATCTTACAAGTAATTTGTTTAAGACAAAGTCAGTTATGTCTAATGAGTGTTCTGGGAATCCTCAAGAATCATCTTACTTTTTTCAGATGTATCCAAGCTATATGTTCCTCTAGATGAAGGAATATATATTAAGCTTTACTCATATCCTGTTAAATGAAACAATATATGTGAGTAAGAGATGTGAGCATGTTCCCTACTCAGAATCACTTCTTTATATCATACAAAGAATTTTCTCATCTGGATTCTTTCTGGTTTTTAAGATAAAATTGTATCAGACAACAGTAGGCAGCAAGACCTGGAGCTTCTAGGTCTAGTGTAAAACCCACTAAAATTGGTTGGACTCATCCAGCAACTTTAATGAGATTTGAGTCCATCCTTTAAAACTCTGTTTGCTTTCAGCAGTGATTTCCTCATACTGGCTGCAGCTTTAAAACACACCTCAAAGCTCAGCTGAGGTGACCGCCATTTACACAGGGAGCAGTTTACTCTCTGACTATGTTTACAGCAGTAAATACTGTGATCAAGCAGAGGAGTCAAAACTAGCTATAGTTAACTGAATGTCAATTTGTGGTTGGAGTGTGGTGCTATTGTGCCCCTTCCAGCTTAGTTTCACTCAAAAAGAATTAAATTGCACTCTGAGACTCATCTGCAACATGATCCAAGATGAATAAGGACAATTGAGAAATTCACTGCACTCTTTAAGTAAGATGTTACAGGGATAAAATCAACTTCCTCTCACCACACATATTTGCTTGATTTATCAAAGCAGGAGAAACCCCTTTTGCTCTAGTGAACATCCTGACAAATACCATGTTGAGATAACGTGATTTCCCTTTATTGTCTTTCAGGAACATCATATTTAGCAAAGCTCAGAGCTCTAAAAGATAGCAGTTACAGAGTTAAGGTACAAACAAAAAACAACTAGACTGCTCATTACCACTGCATTTTCCTATTAGAAAAACTAATACCTGTTAAAGTCGTAAATGTGGTATCCTGTTTGTGAAGACAAAAGGACAGTAAAATATAAATGTAAATTTTAGACATGTAATGCACACTGTATATGTAGTGTATCTGTAGTGCTGTTTCTGGGACACCAGATATGTATTTAGATGGGGTGTATCACAAGTTTGTCCTAGGCTGATTTAAGCAACTGCAATAAGAAGAAAAAGTAGACAGAATGTATCTCACAAACCATCAGGAGAAAACTTAAAGGAGAATCAAGACTGAGATACTCAAAACACATTGTTAAAAAATGTGTTTTGCTGAACTCTGTAGTTTTCAGAGTTGCAGGAATCTTACAGGCAACCTTAACTCTTGTTTAGCTGTTATTTAGTTCCCAGTGTGAAAACTCGAAATGTTCTCAGCAGCATTAGCAGCCAGTTCCATGCAGATGTGCAGCTCGTCTCTACAGCAGTAGGCAAGTGCTAGAGGATGCTTTAAACTTCCTCTGTGCTCCTCATCCAAACTGTACATCTGGAGTAGTGGAAAGCAGACTTTATATGGGTTTTGAAGTATTTTGAGGCAAGAGTCACTGAACGGGAGGGGAAAGCAGAGGAAAGTTGAGACTCATGAACTGACATTTTTATTCTATGGTATTTAGAGTAACTGAAATATGTGAGGGTACTTAAGGTTTTCTCTTTTTTTTCCTCACCTTTATCATACTTTCTACATCTCTCTGTCTCTGCAAAAGCACCCTAACCTCTTTATCCTGCCATCTAAAAGTACAGCTAGACTTTCTGAACTCACATGATAAGAGTTAGCCTAATCTTTTATTTTCTAAATATGTGGTTTGGCTCCTAATGCACTCAGTCTAACCTGTATCCCTAAAAAAGATTTGTAGGTGGTCACTGACTGTAAAATTCTATTATCCTTTAACTGCTCGTGAAACGTGTATGTCATCAGATGCATTTTACAATAAAATATATAAATGTTACCGGGCAGAATCCTAATGATTTTCTAAGGTATGTGAAAAGCATGTATTTAAAACTACGCTCATATTTTACTTATAAATGTACATGTGCTTGTTGAATTCCCATTCTGTTTGTTTCCTATTTATATTGTATCCTTAAGAATTGTATGATTAGGGATAAAATCAAGTTTTTTCATTATTTATGTGATTGGTTTAATATTTTTTTTAATTTTAGAATAAGTATTTAAATTTAACCAACCTTTACTTTTGTGTAAAGACCCCTTTTTAATACCATTAAAGAAAAATCCTCTAAAAATACTCTAAAACAATTGGGAGAATATCATCAGTTCTAATCTCCTTTAGTGCTGAAATGGAAAGGAAACAAATACAAATATCAGAAATGTGCCATTGCAGGAAAGCACAGAAAAATACTTTGGATTAATCTAAGTATTGCATTTTGAGGTGACCATCTTAAAACTTTATCTAGTAGGCAAAATAATGCAAGACACTTTAAGAATATTCTATTTTGAAATAGCTATAATAGAGTTAAATTCCTAAAAGAATTTTCTCTTTAAAGAAACTTAAAAGTCTTTGAAAGTTTTCACAAAATATCCTGCTTTTGATTTAATTTAAATATTACAAAAATATTCCAGCTAACTCCAAATATTAATTCAGCAATAATAAGCTTATGTTTACACAACCTTCCATCCCAAAGTGTTTTATGTTTTCACTTACTGAACTTGTGCATATTTCCATAATTTAATTGTATCTTTGAGCCTCTGTTGAAGCCTTATTTGCATTTAATATCCCTAAATGTCCATTCTGATTTCAATCTGTACTTATATTCTCTTTGAAGATCAGAGTTCTAAGCAGTATAATTTCCCTTAATATTATCTGGTTCCAATATCTCCCTGAGACAAGACATGTTTACTGAAATCTTATACCACTTGTCAAACCTGAGCGTTTCTATGTTGATTATTCTTCCCGATGCTAATGCTAGCAAAATCAAAGATGCAGTTTTTATGTTTGAGAATGGCAAACCCAGATCAGAAGGCTCCTCTAAGCATACAAAGTATATCATTGTTATTTCATGAAGGATAGCAACTTTTTGTAGAAAACACAACTGCTGAATTTCATGAGAGATTATGTATTGTATATAAATTAATAAAAATTAATGTCCAAGATGATATAATTACGACATTTTTTGTTTTTCAAATAATTCTACTGCAGAACTAATGTTAATGGGTTGGCTTCTCAGAAGAAATAAAAAGAAAATATATAAGCAGCATCTATGTCGCCAAGGTTCTGTAGATATGAGCACTTTATATTTGCAGCTGAGAAGTCTGCATTCTTAATATAATCAAAGCATGCTGTTACAAACCATTCTATCAGATTCATTCTGAATTGCATATCATGTTTAAGACTAGAATTTTTGTTCTGTTTGAAAAATTCAGGTGCAGTAAGAGAGATGGGCTATGCCAGTTCTGTTCTGATTACTGATTTTAGTGTTACACAGGGAACCCATTCCTCCCATCTTCCTCCTCCCACCCCTTCTGTGACTTCTTACGAACGCCAGGAGACTTTAGGCAAACTGAATACCACCCTCATTGTATCTGGTTTTTCTTGCTTGCCAGTTTACATCAGCCACACCTCAGTGCTTGTTAATATTCATGATATACTCATCAGATAGACAGAACATCAGAACCTAGCAAAAATTCAAGTGCTGAGTAAAAGGTTGAGATTATCAAAATAACTGCCCTGCCCAAAGACGGAATGAAGTACCCTTACATCATTTCTGACAGATGCTTGTCTAACTTCTAACAAAGGGGGTTCCACTACATCTCCAAGCTGTCTACTCCTGTCTTTAATTATCTTTATTATTAAAGTAAATAACCTAATCTTAATATATAATCGGAAGACCATTGCTTCTTGTACTGCCCCTCACAAATGTGGGACTAGATTCTTTCTTTCCTTCACAGCAGCTCTTTGTATATGTTACACTGTTATCGGGTCTCTCTGCTTTCTTTTCTTTGGACAAATAACTTCAGATTTTTCTGGTTTTCCTGACATCAACTAGTCATCATCTTTCTACAAGTGTGTCTACAGCTGAATACCTCATTTCAGATGTGTTTTTTTCTGCTAATGCTTTCTGCTTTTAACCTTCTTCAACTTCCACTGAGCAGAGCAGAACTACTTCATGTCTTGCAGGACAGATTCTGTTCTCACATCCCAGCATGATGCCTGCTCTTTTTAAAGCCGAATGATGCTGTTGACTAACATTGGCAGTGATCCAAAATAACTCCTTAGTCCTTTTCTATACAATTGCTACCTAAAAAAAAACCATTTTCAATCTGTATTTTCGCAGTTGAATAGTCTTTCGCATTGCCTTACATTGGTCACCACTGAATCACGTGCAATGTGTTCTGGCACATCTCAAAATCTGTGAAGACCACTTTGCTCTTCAGATAGTTACAAGTACTTGGAACTACGATGTTCTATATGGCCTATTTTTCAAGTCAGAACCCTACTGGCAATATTGAAGAGTAGCTTTGAATTTAGCTGTTTTTGCAGCTACTTTGTGTTGCCATCCTACATAAAATGAAATGTTCTGTCATTGCTATACAGAGAACCTTTGAATGTCTACTTACTTTAAGGCATAACACAAAAACTATTTCACACGTTTTATTTTTGTCCTGAAGCAGAAAAAGCTCAACTGATAGCTTTGAATTCTGTTCCTGTGCTTCTTAGTGAATTGCCATGCTCTTCATTACTTATACCTGAATCATTACTGAAAAACAATTGTACCTTCTCTGTAAGACCAATCCACTAATATAAAATAGTTGGGCAGATAATGTTGCAGGAACGGAAAATGTTAAACATTCTGCTTCAGACGGGAATTTAAAATAATAAACACCTGCAAAAATTCCAATTACTTTTTGGCATATTTTGGAAAAATATTGCTCACTGCAGTCTCTGTTCCTGTTGCTGAACGCATTCTGGTGAAATGTGACTTTTTTCCTG
>NW_009725613.1:14137-17980 GCF_000703405.1 Apaloderma vittatum
TGCTGACACCTCAGAAATCCTTAAGTGAAAATTGTCTGTATGCAAGAACCAAACAGGACCAAACAAGGCAGAAATAAGGTTTTGTAAATGGAAGAAAATGGAAATTCTGTCTTGGAAACCTCACAGTATCTAGATTTACCACTCTCTCTGTTTATCAAGTTTGTCTGAAAAATTTTATATTAATTTTCAAGAATGTCCCATTGAAAGATCCTTGTAAAATCGTCAGTTCATCTTGAATTTTACTGACCAGTAAGAACACAAAATTTTATGTATCTATCACAATCTGTATAGGCTGTCAATGATGAAGTCATCACATGAGATAAGGAAAAAAACATCCCACAGTCCTTCTTGTAGCATGTGGAAACAAAAGGTAACCAAATATTGGAATGGTTGATTATATGCTGTAAGGAGCTTGTTTACAAAAAAAGTACCCCAAATCCCAGAGACCCCCCACTTTTTCTTGAGTTTCTCTGTGGACCATTTACATCTCTCAAGTGTGCTCTCAACTTGTTCTAATTCTGTACTAGGTTTTGACCAGCCTCATTTTTCAGCAAGGTGAGCAGGTGTGAAAACATATCACCATCTGAGTGTAAATGGAAAAAATATATGGGTATAAAATTTATAGTGTTCATCTGGCATCTGGTAGTCCTTTGAAGAGTGTATTGCTGGAAGCGGACCAAAAATGAAATGGTGCAAATTCTACAACTTCAAGACTGTGCCTGGGTCCTGTATCAAGCCTGGAACCATTTCTATGCACTCCACGCTGATACCCTATCATCACTGTCCACAAATGCCAGCCATGGGAACAATTCAGGTGACTGTATCATTATTATTTATTTACATCTTCTAGAAGCACTAAACTTGACTATAGCTGATCAGTAGACCCTCCTAACACTATTAACTGTTTCTCTTTTCTATTTGTTTCGCTAGTGAAGTGTGTTATCCCAGCTCTCTAACACACAGCTTCCTACTCCTAACAGGAGAAGGGAATCCCACAGTCCTTGCTGGAAATATTACCTTCCCTTCTCTCTCGCCCTTACACTAACCGAGCAGAAAGAGGAGAACAGGGCTAAAGGGCACAGCTTATGCATCAGAGCTATGGAATAAAAACTTGAAAATTAAGTACTTGACATGCTGAAGACAAACTGAAAGGCATTCATAGCATAATGTGACCTGTATCCTCATACCTGTACCAAACTATTCATCTGCCTCTAGACTATATTCCTAGTTATCCAGGGTAAAATACCTGTCTCCTGGAGTGTTCGCAGCAAGCTTATTTTTTCCTTATTGTATGTCACAAAAATTAATGGAGGTTACTGGTAAGAATTACTTTTAGTCTTGACAATATTTAATATTTAAACTTTAAGATCCATCTTGCTGGAGACATTTAATTATGTGTATGTGTTAAATTGTCATGTGTAATATTGCATGCCCAAAATATATAGAAGGCTTCAGGAACTTATGTGAGTGAGCACACTGCGACCATGTGATATTGCTGTTTTCAATTCTTGCCCTGTGGGTTAACAATAAAGGGGATTTTCTCTCTAATTAAGAAGCAGTTATAAAAAGCCCAAACAAATACATGTTACTTGATTGTAATCTTATCTTTTGTCTTGTTCTTTTGTAAAATCCAGATGGGAACAGCCACAGAGCAACAAAGCCATCAAGTCAGGCAGAAAAAAACCCGAAACTCCTCAGAATTCTCCAAAAGCAACTGAGTTTGCAGAGTCAGTTACTATGTAAACTCTATGCTTCGCAAGTCTTTTAAAGACTTAGTACAAGTGGCTTGTGGTTTAATCTTTTAATTCCATTGCTCCATAAGTTTCCTTGTAGGTTCATTGAGCAAGGAATTCGGACAAAATATTTGGGGCCCTTTTCTCTAAAAGGGGCTGGGTATGGAAAAATGTGCAGTACTGAAGCTCCTAGAGGAGTCTGCGAACTAACCTCCAAATTTATGTGACGTAAAAGTCATTATCTGTCAGAGATTCTTGTGTTTCACACTGTGTGCATTTACAACCTCAGATGCTTGCCATAGGAGACACTCCCTACCAGTGAAAATCTGTGGAATGTATTCAAGCAGTTACAGCTAAACATACAAATTTGTGCCACCAGGTCAAAAAGGAAGGATCGCAAGGAGGAAATCACTTTCACATTTTTGAAGATGGTTTATAGGTGCTGTGCATGGCTGTAAAAAAATCGCAGATGTATGCTGAAAATCTTCAAATTAGGCATGCACATATTCCTGCTTATTCTAATCAGAATTTTAACTTAGATTATCAATAACTCCAGAATTAAAATAAATCTGGTTTAATGCAGTGTAGTCAGGCTTAGCTAATACCCCAAAGTTAATAGTTTTATATATCGAATAGCACAGTCATGGGGGATCAGATACATAAAGATAAGAGAATCATCTACCATGTGGACTTCTTGTATTTGCTTTAGCTTTGGAGAAAAAATACATAGGCAGGAGCCAGAGACAGACCACAGCCTGGCAAGAAAGAACTGACAATTTCTGCTTTTGATGTGATGTTTGAAATATTAGGGAAGTTACTATGTTCTTTGCTTTAAGCTAGCATATTTTACTCTGATTTACTTACATTTTATTTGCATACAATTTAAGTTCGTAAACTTGCACAAAATAAACAATAGTATGAAAAAACTTCTATCACAATTTTTTAGAAGTTTTTAGTATTGAAAGTATTTTATATGAATATGTATCTTAGCTTTATCCTAAATCTGTCTCTGTGACAAAATAACATAGGCTGAAAAGTCAAGATATTATACGATATTTCTCAGGTCATACTTAGGAAAAGTTGATATTACTATAAAATATTTTAATAAGACATTAACATCTTTATTAATATAGATATTTAAAAATCTTAATTTTAAAACTTTTTAACCAGTAGAGAACCAAAAGTCCTACAGAATACTTAGAGGAAAAATTATGCTTTTTTGACTCTCTAGTTTCTGATTTTTAATTAATATACCATAAATATAAGTGAAGTGATTTTACAAGCCTATTCTTGTCCTGAATATTGCATTTGTCTATCACCACTGTCATCAATGCTGTAGTGAACAGTCACGCACACACCACTTTGTGTTGCAGACACACTGTTCACAACTGAATCATTTGGAATTAGCATGGCTAAAATGCATGGACAAAATCCAATTCATGCAAGAATTTAGAATATGTTTTCATTTCAAAGTAAATCCATATCCTTACTTTGGTGTGGCTTCTACCTAGCTATAAACTATGATTTGCATTAGGGTTACTTAACCTCAAGTTAGCCAATGCCACGGAGAAGGTTTCATTTGATCTAGTGCGGTGCAGCCAGAACGTGGGCTGATCCGTCTGAACAGCAATGAACCTTCCCTCAGTTCAACCCTGCACGCCCAGAGGAACAGAGAAACTTTTCAAGAATTCTACTGGAAAAAGAAATAGCTAAAACTTCAAAATGTAGGTCACTCTCCTTGTCAGGGTACATTGCATATGCTTGCAGGAATCCCAGTGACATGGACAGGTGAACACAGTGTGTGTAAAGTAACTTTGATATAAATTTTGAGTTCATACCTGAAGAAAACTAGGCGGTGTGCTCCTAAGTGCCACCGGTGACCTGAGGTAGCTCTGCTGTGCTCATTATTATGAAGCACATTTCCATCCTCTCATCTAAGCATTCAGAAGGTAATCTCACTCACCTTCTTTCTTTAATGCCACATTCAATCATCTGAGATAATTATACAATACTCTGCTGGAGCGTAGAATAGTATTCTTCTAGAAAAGTGGAATTCTTTTATATGACACGTGAGCTGGTAGGTGTCGTGGTTTGACCCTGGCCAGCAGCC
>NW_009725614.1:0-846 GCF_000703405.1 Apaloderma vittatum
GGCATGACGGACATCGTGAATGTTGCTCTGGCGCACTAAGATGTAGTCAGTGTGGTGCCAGTGCTTGGATCGAGGATGCATCCAGGTTGTCTTCAAGCTGTCTTTCTGCTGAAAGATAGTGTTGGTGATGGTCAGCTGCTGCTCCTCACAAAACTCTAGCAAGAGGCGATCATTGTCATTGCAGTTTCCAACACCATGCTTGCCTAGTACTCCTTTCCTGGCTTCAGAGTTCTTTCCTACTCTGGTGTTGAAGTCACCAAGGATTATGATCTTATCATTTGCAGGAACCTTTTGGATGAGGCGGCGCAGGTTGGTGTAGAACTTGTCCTTTTCCGCAAGGTCAGCTTGGAGAGTTGGGGTATATATGCTGAAGAGAACATGTTGCTTGTTGTCTAGTGGGAGGCGTAGGGAGGTAACGCTATCAGAATGGCCTGTCGGCAGATTTTCAAGTTTGGAGGCGATGGAGTTTTTAATCATGAAATCAACTCCTGAAAGGTATCTTTCAGATTTGGGTTTGCCTGACCAATAGAGTGTGTAGCCGGCAGCGTGTCCTTTGAGGCTGCCTTCCGCATGGAGACGAACTTCACTGAGAGTTGATGTTGAGTCGTGATAGTTCGTGGGCAATTAGAGCAGGATGACGCTCAGGACGTCCACTATCCGCAGTTTCAAGCATGGTTGTGATGTTCCAACATGCGAGTGTCAATCTGAACACACCTTTGGAGGCAGGTATATGCCTTTGTCTCTTTGTGTTTGTTCAACCACGTCAGAAGATGCCCGTTGGCCACAGTTAGCCAACCGGGTGGAGGGTGGAGATGAACTTTGGTTAGGGCACCTTTTCTAGGCCCC
>NW_009725614.1:1013-12610 GCF_000703405.1 Apaloderma vittatum
CTGTCGCTACAGGACTTTACAAAGGTGGGTGTAACCTTCAAGCCTGCACAATGAATTTTTTAGGTGAGGCTCAAGTGTGCGCAGAGCTGGCCCCACCCTTTACTCCTAAGCTTCATCTGCCAGGGCCTAGCGAGCTTGGACAGTGACAGCAAAGTCCTCAGGACGCAGGTTTAGTTAGAGTATCCTTCTCTTAGATGGATGGCCTTACAGGGCTAAACGAGCTCCACCTGCCCACGTTTGGAGGTAAAGTGGTCCTTCTCATAGGATGGTTGCCGAGAGGCTAGTGAGCCCATCCTACCTGTGGACACACTTAGTCTGACCCTTCAGCTGAGACCTGTCTGACATGGGAGACCCTATCAGAGGCATATGCCACTGCCAGCAGAGCTCACAACCTCATAAGGTCACACAAGCTTCTCCCCCGCGACAGGGGAGGAGACAATTAGTATATGTTATAAGCATATTGTTAATGTTAAGCACATTACCGTTTCTTTGTTAGAAATTCCAGTTAAGCCCTGAAGTTGAAGAATGTTAAGCTAAAAATATTGCTGATGTTTAGACAGACAACGTGTGATTGAGTCAGAAGGTTTTCAGGACTTGAGGACAGGCTGTATTTGATGTAGGAAAAGCAAAACAAACCAGATGCAACAAATGTTTGTATATATAACGAGTCATTGGTAATGTATTGTGGTGGATGAGAGTTTTGAAGGTTTCAGAAGAGCACCATTGATGGCCAGTGATAGTTTAATCTCTGAGACTTGGTGGCAGAAGCTCCTGTTGACTCGGCTGAGTTTTATCCTGATTTGAAGCA
The DNA here is from genome assembly GCF_000703405.1 of Apaloderma vittatum. Classification (NCBI taxonomy): domain Eukaryota; kingdom Metazoa; phylum Chordata; class Aves; order Trogoniformes; family Trogonidae; genus Apaloderma; species Apaloderma vittatum. The sequence continues at coordinate 1,822 of NW_009725614.1, forward strand.
GGAGGCATTTTGACCAGCAAAAAAATTATCTATTCTTATGAAGTCAAAGGCTCGGACACCTATGGTTGTTCCAACATGAGCAACTGTAATTGATTCTCTGAATCCTTGTATAGACAAAACCAATGTTCCCACCTTTATGTTTTATTCTTGAAGAGAGGGGGAAGCAGAAAGCCAAAGGGACCAGTGCAAGGAGAGGGGACAGCACATGTTGAAACAAACTACTGTACAGAAAATCACGTTGCCAGAGTTCAGTGTTCACAAAGAAGACAGAGGAGTCTTAACTTTATTTGAATAAAGGGAGAGTTCACTGGCATTGCCAAGTCCCAGTGAGGACTCTCAAATTGGGGGAGGACTCAGCCTCATTTTACACTAATTTCCTGGCCACATGAAACCCCCTCCCTTTCCCCATTGGCTGAGGTACTCAGAAGGTACAGACTTCCCGATCCACCTATTCCATGTTCCCCCTTAACATGTACCCCACTTAACAACATACTTGCATGTCTCATTAACTCCAACTTTGTGCCACCCAGGCCAGAGAAGTAAATATTCATAGGCCTATTAAGCACTCATTCTTCAAGTTCAAAAGTTGAGAGCATCCTTGCTGTTGACTTAATTAAATAGCCCTAATGGTCAAGGTGTGTCATTATCTTCTTGTTACAGACTGCATTCTGTGACTCCTTCATTCAGAAAGGACACTCTCCTCTTTGTTCCATCACTAACATGAAAAAAACCCACACACTCCCCTTCTTGTTTTATCACTCATTTGTAAGGCACTCTACTTTCTTAGTCTCTCACCAGTGACATTTGCAGTGCAAGCAATCCAGACTTCCAGCAGGCGAGCTCTGGGCTCTGTATATACAGAAACTTTTAACAATATTCAAAACCCTGCCCTAGAAAAGTTTTGGCTCCTAAAACAGGGAAGCATCATGTGTGATAAGCACTGAGGCAGCCCAGGCCAGCCTCCCCAGGCTAAAGCCACGACCCAGCTGCCTCCTGGCCCCAAGTCATCCCTGTCTCTTGCAGAAAGATCTGACAGTGCTCCTGCTCACTGTTAATCCCAGCAAGTGCAACGGGGCTCTGCAGCTAAGTGCTAATTAGTGACCAGAAAGGACCTTCAAACAGAATTGTATCTTTTATAGAACAAAAAGGGTCACAGGGAAGAGTATCTTAAAATCCATAAGCTAGAGAGCATATGAATGAAGAGCATTGCTATGTAATTTCCTGGGCTGAGTAACACCCAGTTTCTCTGGATGGCTGTGGTGGAGTCCCTGTGGGCCAGTCCACCTTTCTAGTTTCTGCACTTTCCATTGAGAAGGGCCTGTCTAACTATACAGTGTTTGGTTTTTTGGTGGTTTTGTGGTTTTTTTTTTTTAAATTTCCAAGTGGAATATCCATGTTACTTCATCCTGGATCCTAGCATTTGTCCAAGTTCTTGTTTGCTGCTTTGCTGGGCTATTCTTACGTGGAGCACTGCTGGAGAGCTTTCTCTCACTGCCCTGACTGTGTGCTTCCTCGACTGACCACACGTAGTCTGTCCTGTGTCCCTTTAACCAGACAACGAATGACTTTGCTATTAATTTTGATGTTATATGTGGTAGGCCTTCGTTCTATATCATATCAGGCAACAAAAAATGGATTGGGTAAGGATATTATTTCCCAGGAGAGATACCTGTGGCTTAGGTGTCCGTGAGTGCACTCACTGTATAGGTTTTCTTTGATGAGAAAAAAACAATTAGGTATCAATTTTCCTCCCGCACCCTTTGGAAGACAGGACAGAAGGGTTGTTAGTTTTTAAAAGCTGCATCCATGGGACAGCAGTCAGTCCCCATTTTTTGCTCTTCAAGAAAGCTTTTCATTCACTTTTGGTTATGTCATTTGAGGAAAAAAACAGGTATTAAGTTGTGGTGGGGTCTCTGGTGGTTTGTATTTGTTTAACTCTCCTAAATCAACAAGTGAACTGGAAATACAAGACTTACTCTTGCATCTTCAGCTCTTTTCTAAGTTTTATTTGCTTACAGGAGGGAAGCCTGAGGTCCTGAGTCGGTGGAGAATCATGTATCTCCCAACTCTGTATCTGATTTTATCATATTTCTTTTAAAAGTTCTAACTTCCAGGAGCTTTGCTTTCATTCTCTTTAAGTTTCTCATGCTTGTTGTTAGCCTCAGGGGCTTAATTCTCTGGAAACACTGAAGGTGATTAATCAAGCTAACATGCATTAACTTTAAAAAAACCAAACAATCTGACTTTTATTTTGCATAGTCATAACTTTCTATTTCCTTGTTAACATTTTAAAAAAAATTCTTATCTCAAAATATCTTACCTGTGTACATAACAGATGTTTATGCACCTGATTACTCTGAAGGAATATTCCCGTATCCACAGGACAAAGCTGGCAGTAAGAAATCCCACATGGTATATGAACTCCAGAAACTTTACAGGTGACTAATCATGAACATAATCTTAGCTTTCCTTGCATTCTTAAAATAACTATTCATATGACACACTGGGCATGTCCAAGTGGCCTGGGAGCTGCCAAAATACAGCAGAGTTCTGAAGAAAAAAGCTGTTTTACTAATTTTTCCTTAAGAACCATTGAATTGAAGGGGGATGTGTTTAAGAAATTGTCACAAAAGTGAGGTAGATTATATAGAATTGGCTTCAAAATAAGTCTCCTAAGTTTTGTGGGGTATGTGTTTGTTTTTTTTCTTTTTTTCCTTGTCTCTGTCCATGAGCACATTTTGCTTGTAAGCAGAACGTTTACTGAGCCTACATGGTCCTGTGGACCACGTTGCCCATCTGTATCTTGCAAGAGGTGATTGTTCGTCTTTCTTAACTATGCGAGTTTTTCCCTGGGGTGTGGAAGCGCGCTTTGGGCACACTGCAAGCTCATGATGTCCTGTCTCCTGACGCACTGTGATCGTGTCACAGTGCCTGCTGGCCACCTTGCTGCACAGCCTGCCAGGTCTTTATGCAGCCTCATATCCACACTTGGATAAGCGCTGTGTCTTCTGACACTGAAAAGGCAGTGCGGCAGCTTTCATGTCTTCTCCCTGCTGTGTAAGGAGGTTGATCAGCTTCTGGCATTGGTGTGCTACATCTTTGTGGATATAGCCTTTAGTACTGTATTTTTTTAACTTTTAGAATACCAAACAAGCGGCTTTAGCAGGTTAAATTTATCATCATATAGTGAAGAGAAATGAACTTTTTTGGTTTTTTTACTGTCCTTGTCTAATTAGAGACATGTTTACTGTGTTACCTAAAATTGCTGGAACTTTTTTCTGGAGGAGGTCTTAGCCTTGCTTGGGTATCAATATTTCATTGACCTTTGATCAGTAGTATTCTTATCTGTACATCCATTTATGCCTTTAATCCTACATGTGTTTTATAAGAGAAGATGAAACTCTGCGTCGTTTGTGTTCCCATCTAGCTCATCCCTGGGCACTCCCTGTATAACTCCAGGGCTCTCAGGTCTGGGATGGGGATGTGCAGTCCAAATTGGTATTTTCCTCCCTAAGGAGCCTGGATGATTCCTGACCACCGGTAGATCCTGCTCATCCGCTTTCTTATCTGTAGCCATTTTATCTCCACCTGCAGATGGAGATAGTTTTTGGCTCAGTGAGCAAAATCTGGCTCAACTTAAAAAGCATGTTCTCCAGCTATCCAAGCCTGGTGGATAGAAAGCACAGTGTATACTCTGTGTTATCACCACTGGTATTTGTATCTTCTTTAATTTTGTGTGTTCAGGGTTAGGGCTGGGCTGGTCACTGAATATTGACAGATGTTCTTTAACCCCTCTTCCTCCCAAACGGGAAGGAAGAGAGACTTATGGATTGAAAGAGAAAACTAAACAGCTTTAATAAAAGAATAACAGTACTGATAAGGGAATAATGTGAATAATTAAATATATCCCAAACCAATATTGAACCAAAGTCGCTTCTCCCAATATCAATCCCTACTGATGATGCAGAGCAGGCAGCACCAAGGAAGCCCAAGGCTCAGCGGCAGAGAGGAATCAGACACAGGAGATGGATTCAGGGACTCGGGGTCAGGATCAAAGAGAGAGTCCTCCTTGGATGCCAGCCGCTGGAGAGGAGAGCTTAACGCCCATAATCAGTTTTATACTGAATATGATGTTTATGGAATGGAATACTCTTGGTCGCCTGTCCTGTCTGTTACTCACCAAAGGTGCAATCTTTTACTTCCTTGTGATCACTTTTACTTCCTGGCACCTCCAGTGTGGCACACAAGATCCAGCAGTGGCCTTGGTCACTGTAGGAGCAAGTGTAAGCAAAAGCCTTTCTGCATCCCAGGCCTTGGCAGTAACTATAAACTTCAGGCATGACCACTTCTAGTAGCAGACACTACCTGCAAAACCCACGCTGTTAACTTCAGAAAGTGCAGTCTCTCAGAGGAGACTGAGCTGAAAAGTAAAATTACTGAACAGAATTGGTTCTGTTTACCTCAAACTAGAACACAGTTACAGTATGTTCGGGGGTCTAAATAAAGTGGAACATGAACAGGTGAGACTGTCCCTTGTGTTGATGCTTGCTACCACTGATTTTTGCTAAGTGGTGTAGCATTTTGGGGGTTGCAAAGGACAGTAGTAGCAAATCTTCCCTGAGGATTCACCTCATCCTTGCACGAGATTTTCAAGTTATTTCACATAACAGTTTAATATCTCATCTTCTAAAACCACATATATCCAAAGCCGAGTCATTCTCACACATAGATAGTTTTTCCCTGTAAATTTATTTCACTGCATCTCCACAGCTGTTTGTAGCCCCAATCAAGAGTCAAAGATGGTGCAAATGGACATTGACCCATGCTCAGGTGAATCTATTGGGAATCATTAGAGTTCGTTTTATCAGAGCTCGGGCAATTGCTCAGTAGCCTTCCTTCTCTTGTGCCTCATCTCCTGATCTCATGTCCTCGTCTTCTGCTCGCTTCCTCTCCCAGTGGGGTTATCTCTGTGGAAGCTGCTGGTGCAAGAGCTGCTGGGCACGTGCATCCCAGTGTTAGGTACTGCCTGGATTAAAAAAAAGCCTTTGTGATTAAGTACTGCAACGTACCTGTTCCTCTGTAGCATCATATGTACAAGAGGTGTTCGCAGAACTCAAGTTAGTGGCAACTGGTTTTTTTTCTGGCAGCAAGAACTTTCTAGCTGACCTTTTATTATACCTTGTAATGGGCACCTTGTGTGGCCTAATATTTAATTTGGCCTCCGATTTGTCTATTTGATCAAGCTAGGTTGTGGAGTTGGCTTTAAATTACATATGCATACTCACATGCCCACACATACATACATATGTATATAAACTATGATAAGGGAAAACTGAGTTCGTACAGTTGAGGGCAAAAAAACCTTAGAATACCAAAGCTGAAGTTGCACACAAAACTGCAAGTCTAACCGCTTTTTATTTCTCTCACTAGTTTTTACTTAGTGATTTTATGATCGCTTACTACCCTCCCAACATAATGTCATGCTTTCAGCTACAAATGGCTGCATCTTACATAGTAGCCAGAAAATAAATGTAGGTGTGAATATGGTCATATGTCACCAAAAGGAGTCTAAATAAAGAAATAATACACAGATGTTAGTGTTTCCCACATCTCAGCTGTGTTTCTTGCACCATAGTTATTATGTGATGTACTTCTGATTTTAGCTTTCAAAGCTTTTTCTTTCAAACATTCCAATGAAAATGGAGCCTGGAATTTGTTTACTTCTGGTCTTAATAGCAAACAGCTCAGAGAGCAGGCAACTTTTATTGGACCCATAAAGGTGTAATATAGATGGTAGAGATTTCAGGCTGTATTTTGTTGATCATCAGCTTCAGTTTTTTGGGCGTACTGAGCTGTTGGGGTGGGGAGGGGAGGCTCAGCAGCCTTTGTTAATATGAGGCAATCTGTGAGACCAGGCCATTGCATTAATGCAGGGAAAAGACCATGTGGAAGCATAAATATGTTATAGTGAAAAGACTTCAATTTTTTTACATGTTGGGGTTTTCTCCTCTATGAAGGGTAATGTACACACAGAAACAGTCTTTATCCAGAACTGAGAGGGGTGAAATCATTACATAGGTGCCTGGTTTGATGTTTTTATAGATGGATGCAACAGAAATAAACTCAGAAGTTAAGAAAACGTAACTGCTGCAAAGCCAGTGTCACTGGTCTTACGATACCTTGGCCTGGAAGGGGTATCTGGAAGAGAAGATACTCGCTCGTTTGTGCTTCCTTTGTCAGGCAGGATCTGTACCTCTGACCGGCGGCGGAAACCTGAGTGTACCATGTATGCTGCCGGTGCCCAGTGAAAAAATGTGCTTTTAGTGTGGAAAGAAGGACTGGGGAGAGTCTACAGCTCACATTGTGACATTGCAAGGTTATTGCTAGGTGATGCAGCTAGACCATAAATGTGTGCTTGGAAGGGTTTCTCCTGTGGAATGCTTGCCTTAGAACTGCATCAGAACTAGTCACCTGCCTGCACTGCATAAGGAGATGTGTCTGGCATGTCTGAGGTGTAACCAGCCCACCAAAGCAAACAAATTCAGAATTAACAGGCTGATACTTCTGGGGTTGCTCTCCCACACGAGTGTTGATGGGAGCTGCATCAGCAGATTGCGAGAGGAAGGATTTGTCCTTAAGAAACCCCTTTGTGTCTTCCTGCGGCAGCTGGTCTGACCCTCTTTCAAGAGGCCTTGGAAAACATTTGCATTCTTTGGCAGAGCATGCTAAAACTAGAGCATAAAAATGACAGATTCGATATCGGAGTCTTAAATAATGTTTAAGGAGTCTTGCATCATGTAATCTGAGCAGAAGCCAATGTTACTGTAATTTGATAATGCAGTTGTATGCGTGATATTCTAGTTTCACAATTACTTCCTCAATAAATATAGTAACTATAATAATAAGATAGTATCTTAAAATTAAAGTTTTCAAGCATTTCTAAGTACTTGCCCAGTGCCTATCCCAGTAAATTTGTCATTCATCTTTCCTTGATAATTAAAATCCTTTGTCCTCTTCCATAAAAATCACTTTAATCTGCCTTCTATTTACTTTAGAAAGGTTTTGCTTTAAATGCTGTTTTCTCACTTGTTCAGAGGTATTTCGCTGAAACATGGGACATGTCCTTTGTAACAGAATTTAGCATATGCTTTGATAACAGAAGGGGCTCTGAACGAGCCATTTCTGACAGCTTTTAATATGCAACTGTTTAGAGAACTAGTTCACGATAAAGTTACAAATTAAATACTTTCGCAAATAATATTTTCAAGGTGCTGCTAAATTCAAGTTGTGTTTTGAATCATCAACACTATCTCCTCCTCATTCTGTGCATTTCTAAAAAATAGTTTAATTTGAAGTCACCCACTCATTTCCTGTTTTGTCGAGACCATGTTAGTTATTTGTTAGTAGTTTCACTGCTCTCTAGTACCTTAACTGTCATGTATTTAGATGACTTGCCACTCCCTTCCCTCAAAAAAAATAGCAATAAAGGTTTGAAGTATAAAATAACCTTATGCTTGTTCTTCCTCCAAGAAATAAGTGTTCTTTTATTTAAATATCTGAATGTCTAATCAATATTGGTAATTCTGATGAAATTGTATTTAATCAAGATATGGCTGACTGTAAGTTGGTAGAACTGATGGGATACTAGGTTATCTAGTATTAGAGAAAAAAATCAAAAAATAAGTAAATGTATAATGTGTTGGACAAGACTAGCTTAGGAAGATTGACCACAATAAAAAAGCACAGAAATACTTAGAGAACTTCAATCATAAATCAGGAATTGTTAATACAGTATAATTGTTGTTAATTTTGATTTTATAGTAAAGGAAAATGTATTTTAGTTTTACAGTACAGATAATGTAGTGAAAATAACTACAATATAAAAATAAACCAGCCCTGATAAAAAATTCAGCCTATTTATCTCTACTTTGTTTTACTACATTTGAACCCTATCAATTTTGTCAGATACTCTTGTCTTACTTTTGTGTGCATGATGACTTTAATTTTAGTAAACAAATATTCTAACCAGTATTTTATTTATGTGTTTTGCTTATATCCTAGCATTTTAAATAAATTTAATAATTAAAAAAACCCCTAAATGTAGGTTCTGACCTCCAAATTATTTAGCAGTGTTGGTGTATTTGCCTGTTGATAAACCGTGCCTTCTTGTATCATTTGTGTAGGACTTTGCACAGTATAGCGTGAGTCCTCGGTGGGAACTAAGGGACACTTGGGCCATGAAAGTAAAAACAGCATTTGCCCAAAAGCTTGAGAGTAGTTCGAGAGAGATTCCTGTTTATGGGATAACGGATTTTTATCTTGAGATTACTTAGGGCATAGTTACTCTCAGATGGCTCAGATATCATCTGTGCTCTCTTACTCCCTCGCACCCTGGCTTGCAGTAGCTTTCAAGCCGACAGCTTTCTTCTCTCAGAAGAATGAGAAGAGGCCATTGAAGCGTGGAGGGGCTTTGCATTAGCGCAGCTGATGGTAGTTTTCAGAAGGCATTCTCCGCAGCAGGGATCTGAGGTTTCTGAGGTGAGGCCCTGTGAGGCTGCAGTCATGGCAGGGTGCTGGGCTGGCAGGCTCTCTTTCTCAGTGCAGGGCTTGGCAGAAGTGCTGGTGATGGTATGAGGACAGGTCTTCAGGCACCAGCCTATAGGTAGCTGGGACAAACCAGAGAAGGAGAAAGAAAAGGAGGTAGTGGCCAGGGTGGGCTGCTAGCACAGTCCAAGTCGGGATTGGGCTGTAAACACTTGTTCTGCTTCCAGGACTTGAGCCACTCCTGTGCCTTTGCAGTCTGGCAATAGAGGAGTTGGCTTTTCTGTGGCTTTGAGAACCTGCAGCCACGGTAACTGTCAGCCACTTCTTTGCCACAGGTCAGTTTTAGCTTGAATAGTCAGCCAGGCCATTGTCCCAACCAGTTCCTTGTAGGTTACCGCCCCGTGTCTTTTGGCACAGCCCAGCTCTCCCACCGCCCCAGCCCCTACCCCTCAAGAAAGTCGAGTTGCTAAGTTCCAGTGCAATCCAACCACCTTCTTTTCTCTTACCTCTGTCCTTCCTTACTCCACAGTCCTACCTCAGCTGCTTACAACTTAGTGCTCACAAGTAAGATCCTTTCTGTCCTGGGTATACATTAGCCTGAATCTACCAACACAGCCCACCTACCCTCTGCCCAACCTGCTGTTCCCCTGCTGGTCTGCAGAGTTGTCGGTAGCCACCTGTTGCACGACACTTGAGGAAGAAAGAGGCAGCTTGGTGTGATCAGGATTGTATTTTGCCATGAGAATAAGGGCTGAAGTGTCTCAGCAGGTTTAGGACTCCCTCTGTACTGCTGACTTGCTGAATCATTTGTATGAAATGCCTTTTTTAGTATCAGCCTGTGGCTTCTGTGCTTGCCCACAGCGTTAGCCGTTCTGCTGTTTACGGGTGAAACGTGAACCACTCAGTTTTTCTCACGTGAAGCTGGGGTGCAAAGAGGTGGATGAACTGCTTTCTCAGTATCTTCCTGGTATGTTGGGTTATTTTACTAGTAGTATCCAATTTAAAGGCAGAAGACAGCTTCCCAGAAATGGATGTTAAAGATGGATGCAGTAAGAAAAAACTCTTCTTTCAGACTGCTTTTTATGCAGAAGAAGGTAAAGGTGCATGTGCAGAGAGAGATCCTACTACACCCAAATTAGCAGAGTGCAATTTGGGCCTAATTTCTTTTTAGTTATAGGCAGTCTCTTAGGATGGTAGGAGGTGGTGAGGGAGGTGGGTAGGAAAACTTTATATAGCTAAAACATCTCTTGGCATAGGGGCTTGTCGTGCATGGGGGTGTGCAGAGGAGGACAGAAATAAAACTTAGAGACGTCGTAGGGCAGGCTTGAAAAATAGAGGTGCTGCAGTTATTTCTGAAAATGTGGCTAACGACACCAGAAAGGTGTAGTAAATCTGGAGGAAATTGTGGTTTAGTTTTAAGTGAAATAACTCTACCATTGAGTCTGTGCTCTCTCTCAGAGTACATTCTCAGTACTTGAAAAATGCCACAAACTGTGTGGGTTGTACATTGCGCCTTCCTGTGCTTTTGCACTTTCACCTGTGATTATGGGATGATCTAGATTGAAGTCAGCTGATTTTAAGATCCGTTAGAGAACTGTGTTCCAGTATATTCAGTGTGCTTTTTAAATCGAGTGAATTGCAGCCATACTGTGTTCTGTTCTCGCCATTAAACTCAGAGGAGAGGCGCCAGACAGGAGACAGCTCAGCCACATCCATCGTGCAGTTTTCAGTGTACTTGTATCCCTTGTGGAAGAAATGAGGGAACTTGGCTTGGTGGCATTCATGGATTTTCTAGTGCCGCACACTGTTTTTGTCTTCCCCCCTCTGCCCCCTCTTCTTTCCAGAAGCGTGGGGGAAAGTCTGGGGCTCTGTGTAGCACCTCCTTTCTTCACATAGTAGAAGATGAGCTGCAAAAATTACTTGTTTTGATCTCTGTCTTGAAGGTTTGGGTTTTTAAGAGAAAGGAGACTTGAAAAATACTCTGCCTAGGTGGACCCTACGAAAGTACACAGCTCACCATTGTAATGAATTTTTCAGTGTATGATACATCATCAGGGGAAGAGGTACATCATGTGCACAATCACGCCGTTTTTTCCCCCCATCAGGAATTTGATGCTTCACTTTGATGTTTTTTCCCCCCATCATCATTTGATGCTTCACTAAAATTAATTGACTATCTGGGTGCCTTGGAGAGGCTGTTCATCTGGGCATCAGGCCCTTGTCTCATGAAAGAAGAAAAAATGGG
>NW_009725614.1:12641-22259 GCF_000703405.1 Apaloderma vittatum
CTCTTTCCAATGAAAATAGAAAGAGGATAATCTGCCCTATTTGTTGACTGCAAGAGAAGACGATACTTCTCAGTGGATGGACTTCAAAGGGTATTAGAGCTGTCTGAGATCGATGGTGTGGTTTCAGGAGATCACTAAGGCAGTGTAAGAGCTGCACGGGACAGTCTCACCTGCCATGACTGCACACTCATCTGGCTTCTTTGGAGGTGTGCTGCTGGTTTGGTTTGTGGGGGTTTTTTGTTGGATGTTTTTTTGTCTATGCATACAACTAATTCAGGGAGCAGAAACACAGCAGAAAACCTGACGTTACCAAGAAGAGGTAAACGGTTTTCTTCCTGAGTCAATATGAGACTGAAGTGGGGAAAGAGGAACCATCCCTTTGAATTGACTGAACTAAGTTCTAAAACTTCATCTTGTGCCTAGTATGACTGATGAGAAAATAATTTAAATAAGAGATGGGAGAAGAAGCTGGCTTGATTTTCATGCCTGGTATTAAAGCACAGAAGAAGAAAAATTGGGTAAATGAGAATTGCACATGCAATAACAATAATGGTCCGTGCATGGGAGCAAAGGAAGGGCAAAAACTAGTAGTAGAAGACTAGTAGTGTAGGTGCTACGCTAGCAAAAAATTGTATTTACTATAGTGAGAAAAGAGGATGAGGTCAGGGAGGAAAAGCAAATGAGATGTTTATTATCCAGGCTCTTTTCATTACTATACAAAACTAGAACAGCTGGTGCTGAATGTGTAACCAGATATAGAGGCAGCGGAAACATGGTCAAGTAGCATTTGTAGCCTTAAAAATACGGAAAATTATGCAGAAAAATTTGTAAGGTGTTGTGAATAATGGGCACCATGTAAAGAAACTAACAGTAGTGTGGACACAGTAGAATCTGTTTGGTCAAAATCACTTTGAGAAGGAATTATGAAAGACTTGTTGTAGATATCTAGCTTAGGATTTATATTAATAATATTATGGGAGAGGAATGCTAGTAAGAACAGTAACATTATAGGTAGGCTGTGTAGTGGGCCAAATCTATATTTAAGTATGAATGATATTATAATTATGGATATTTCTGTACATGACAGTCAATAGTTTTCTTACAAAAAGAGTAATTCAGAATTGAAGTTACGTTATTGTGGACTTGGAAGGAATTGCTGACCTTATAGAGTACCTGATTGTTTAAAAAATAAAGAAAAACATGAACTGGGTTTATTCCGTTTAAGTTAAATGGAATGATAAAAACTCTTAACAATTTTTTTAAGCCAAATATTTGTTAAATCAGGAGAACTGGTTAGTGAACATCAGTGAGCTGATGTACTGGAGGCTTAAATGGAGAAAAGATTCAACTTAAATCCCAAGTAAAGGAAAAGGAGAATTGTGGGGAATTACCTAATCCTTCTAGCAGAGAAGCCTCTCCTGGGAGGGATATCGGTACAGAACAGGTAATGCAAAAGTCAGGAGGAGGAGATTATCAAAGGATGTCACTTCTTGGAAGTTGTGGTGGAACAAGAACTGGAAGTATTAAGCTGAGTTAGAAACTACTTAAAGTTTGTAAGAGTTAAAACAGTTACTAGAAGTTTCTTTAGACATAGAAATAATTTGAGAAAGAAAAGGGAGGGTGGTTTTGAATTAGAGAAAGTTTTTGTTTGAAAGCTAAATAAATGCCTTTGCACATGTCTCAGTGAGAAGAGTAACAGTGTGGGGCCAGCAGCAGGAGGGTGAAGGGGAACCAGGTTACAGACATGACTGTGGTCAAGCTGGAAATTCAAGACAGAAACATATTCTAAGTAAATATGACTGTGAAAATGCCATGTATGAGCTTCATTGCTTCATTACTGCCCACGTGCCAGTTCTTTCCCTCCTGTAACATTACTTGCAATAGCTTGCCCTATCTAATAAATGTTGTCTGCATGTAGTGGGCAAGGCTCTCTGTTGCCTAAGAGCTGAAGGTTTATACCTTTACTTTTAAAGTAAAGTTAATGCGTATTATGATGAGTTTTAAAAAAATAATTTGTAATATTGTAGATTTTTCTTTTTTTGTGTAAAATATTAAGGAACGCATTCTCATCTCAAAAGCTGACGTTTCCACTATGTGTGTCCTGGAGCTCGTTGAACCTTTCTGTGAACAGATTTAGCTTACTGGAAAAACAAAAATTTATCCCTGTTTCCTCTTCCTTTTATCCTCCCCGCCTTCCCCCACCCCCACCCCGTTGCCTTTTTTTTTTAACTGAGTTTGTTTCCTGTCAGATTAGTGAGTTAAATTGGCTTATGGGGAGGACCAAGAAGTGCCAGATTTGATGCAAGATAAACTTCCAGAAGCAGGAAAAAAGCCTTGAGGTCAGTGGGAGCAATGGCAGAGTTGTCTTGTGGGTGCTTGGCCTTCAAATTCTGTGTTAGTGCAACGGAGCTACATGTTGCTCTCGGAGGGGCTGTTGTTCAGCCTAGTGGATTTTCTGTTTATTTTAGCTTTATACCTGCAAAAATACATGATATGCACAAACTTTCTTTTGATGGATAGCAAAAAACCTTGCAGCAGGACTTGTATCATGCAACTGATATTATTTTGTAGTGCTCTCCCTAACATTTTCAGTGTACAGCAGTTAAATTCTGGGTTTGACTTAGTGAAGCTAAGTATAGATCCAGTATAGAACCAGTATAAATTATTTGACTTCTGTGTCCTCTTACTCTGTACCTGTGCTTTACTCAAAGGTTGCTGGCTCTTGACAGAACGGTATGAGGTGGTTTTGGAGAGAATTTCTTACAATCTTCAATGCGGTTGGGCTTCAGGATGTGCTTTCCTTCATGTCTGGATTTAATTGTAGATAATTTTGGAGGGAAAGCTGTTTTCTTTGGGAAACCCGGCATGCTGGTGGCATCTGGTCATTGTACCAAGCAATCAATCAGTCATTAGATAAAAAGAGGCAGAAATGGGAGATATGGAAAATAAACGACCAAAGCAGAATGCCACCGAATAACTTTTTTTCCGTCCCTAAAGAATGTAATGTCTGTGACAGCAGTTGTTCACAGCCTTGATGAGACATCGCAGGGTTGTTGTGAGGAGGCGCTCACGGGGACCCTGTTCTCCCTTCCCTCTCCACACATTAATAAAGGTAATGCACAGGTATTGGACGTGATTGGGCCCCTGTAATGAGCCTTAATTCCAAACCTCCTGTATTTTGTAGAGCCTGGTGAGAGTTGTAAGCATTTTCTGCCCAGGAAATGGTACTTTTCTTTGTAACCGTCTTGCCTAATACGATTTGTATTAGTTATGTTTTGATTTTTGTTTCATGGCAGGAGATGCTTTCCAGGAACTTGTGATTATGAATTTTTCCACTCTTATTTTTTTGTTGTTGGTAATACTGTTTATTAAATTGCTAGCAGTTTGGACCAAGCCACTGCTTGTCTCACATATGCTACAGGGTAAAACACCAGGAAATATAGGATACCTTTTAAAAAAATAGAAATGACACTGTCAGGTGAAAAAGAAGAAAGCAAAAAGCTCTAATCTGAAATCACTGTATTGACTGCTGGTAAAAATAACAGCAAAGTCTCTGACAGCTGAAAGAGAGAGAAAGGAAGCAAAGCATGTTGCTTTTAAGTTTTTCTCTTTGTTCACTGGTGATGTGCCCATACACCCCATTCAGGGTTCTAGAAATGGTTCACTGACTTGAAACTCTGGCTACTTTTAATTGTGTGGGGTATATTTGTTTTAAGTAATGTGAGGAAAATACTGAGCTAGGTCTCTCTACATTAAATTATTGACTTTACAGACATTTTTTTTGTCCCAACTCTTCAGACAAGTTAAGAGGGATTCAGGTTTTAGATTTGCTTTGCTGGTTTGCAAATACCATTTTTTTTCACTATGGCTTGGAATTTTTATTGCACCCTCAGAGAATCTTGCATGAGCTGCCTGACAGCATGGTAGTACACATTTACACAGTAAGTCAGATGGCACCAAATCCATCTATAATATTGAAAAGTTGCTGAGGTCTATTCCAGGAGAATACTGTGCAAGTCACTTGGAGTGTTTTTTTCCAACATTTTCTGTTGTTAAAAGTGCTTGAAAAAACAAATATGCAAAAAAACTACGCTTGCATAACGTGATTTATGAAAGCATGTTCCATTACTTTGGGTTTTAAATATATTAAAAATGTCTCTTGTAAATAAAGTACTTTGTTTGGAAATAAAAGTTCTTTTGCTAAAAGTGAAAGGAGAAAAATATTAACATTTTAGAATACTAATAATGCCTCGGTTTAGGTTGCATTTTAAATAAATACTTCTTTCTTTTGAAATAGAAGACAATGTTATGCGCATATCAGATGTCAACCTTTTGGTATTTTTTTATAACAGTGAAATTCAGAAAGGAAAAATGCATACGTCATGCTGAGACTAACTATGTCTTCGTTAAGTTGTAATTACACAGAAGGACCGAAGTGTCCATGCCATATTCAGTTTTACTGAGAAATAAAGGCTTATGTTTATCTGTTTGGGGTTTCCAATGTGATTAACACCCATCTGTGTTGTCATGATTGTCTAGTTTTGGAGCATTTAACTCTTATGTTTTAGTTTAGGACAAAATACATGTTGTTCAGTTCTTTCCTTTTCATGAGATTTTCCCTGGTGGCTTCTGAAGACTGGGAGGAATTCACTTCACAGGCAGGACCTTGTTGTTCCAGCTGATGAGAGGTGGTGTCTTCTTTGGGCATATTCTGAACCTGGATGTTTCTTCATTGTGACAAAGATCCCCTTACTGCTGCTATACAGACAGTTCAAAGTGGAGGGCTTACTTGGAATTATATTGTCTTCCTTTGCTACATTGGTTTATGTAGAATTACTGTCTTCCAGTTGGATTAGAAAGAAAATTTGTATATTTCCTTTTTCCTACCTTATATTTTAATTTCAAAAAAGCCAAGCTTATAATTCAGGGAACAGATTTCATATATTTCTTTCCGGTGTATCATTCCTCTCCCTTTTAAATAGTGCTCAACCTCTCACCTAAAAAGTCAACTATTTGTCTCATGCTTCACACTTACAACATTGGGTGCAAGAGCCAGATGTGCTGGACCTGCACAACTGGATAAGCAAAACCAATCTTTGTCCTAACCAGTGGAGCTTTTGTTCTTGCTTTTGGCTGCTGGAAAAATTAGAAGCATGTTTGTCCCTCGGTCAGACTGTACCTTGTTGTGTTTGAATGGTTGCTGCTGGGTAGAGTGCAAGAACTCAGCTGGTCCAGCACTTGGGGTTTTTGGAAGCAAAGATGTGTGTACTTTCACATGGTTTCATTAAAATAAATATTGCCAATTATTTTATCATTTTTAACTTAGTCTATTAGTGCTATGGGAAAAGGACTTAGCAATAGTGTCTCTCTTTAGAAAGAAAGGGAAAATTGAAGGGACACGGGTCCCCTGAGTTAACTGCTGCAAAACAAGGAACTGGAATCCTGTTCTCCAGTCTTGCTGGATGTGATATCTGAATCACAGAAAAGCCTAGGTTGGAAAGGGACCTCTTGAGATCATCTGGTCCAACCTTTTGCTCAAAGCAAGACCTTGGATCAGGTTATTCAGTGCCCTGTTAAGCTGAGTCTTTGCTATTTCAAGCAAAGGCAACCATACTACTACTACTACAAGCTTCTCTGTTTAATTCTTCTCGTAGTGAGCAACTTATCCTCACATCTGGATGGAGTTTCCCCCGAAACAGCTCAGGCCTGTTGCCTCCTGTCCTGTTCTCCATGCATCCCTGTGAAAAGACCAGCTACCTCTTTGCATATGAACTGTAACTCTGTAGGTTTCAGTTCTTGTACTCTGCTAAAATAATGTCTTGGTGCTGCAGACCTCCCATACCCATAACATGATTACAGGGAGCCCATGTCAGGGATTGCCATCTGATTGTTCCCCAGTTGAGCTTGTTGAGTAGTTGATGTGACTTACAGTCGAGTGTGTCCCCACTTTTTATGGCACTTGACTGAGCGGGGTGGCACCTGCAGCGAAGATTCCCTTCTTAACTCCATGGTTCGGCCAAGTGCGTGCTGGAGAAGGGAATAACAATCAGCCAGGATACATTTTTCTCTTCATATGAAGTGTTCATGCGCAAAGGAAGAAACCATGTTTCATAACCCTCCTGCAAAAATGGCAACTCTGTGAAAATTGATGGATTTTGTAATGTTCTCTGAGTCCAACTGATCTCATTTGTGTAATGTATAGCTTCTAAAATAAATGATTAGTGCAACCAGTGTCTATAACTTTATCTTCCGCCCCCCAAAAAAATTGTCTCGCTTAACTAGAAGATGATTTTATTTAAGAGTGTGCTTTGTTAGATTTGTCGCGGAATGTAGATTTACTATTGTACACCATTTATTAGGAATTGAGATGAAAATTTTCATTGCATCAAAATCAGTAGTGAGCTCCTACTGATTTCAGCTTGTCCAAGATTTTGCTGCTACAGTATAATATCAAAAGATTATCAGTATTTATTTCACTTGCACTGATGATAATAATTTCCTTTTCTGTGAATGAAAACACAAATCTACACCTAAATCATGCTCACCAGGTAAGATTTTTGGGGTAGTGAACAGAAGTTTAGCAGATAACTAGGGATATTTTAATTGTCTGTTTCAGTGGACTTTGTTCAGAGTGCCTTCCTCCAGCCCCTGGTGTTTGTTGTATCTTTGACTCACTTTCAGAATAGCAGAGCTGTGTCCCAGAATGAGGAATACGAATTATGATAATTTTGATCATAAACAAATTAGCTCTGAAGTGAACATTTGATCTCTTTGTATTTTGTTAAAAAAACGTTTTCAGTTCCCAGTGCCATGGGGTTTTAAAGAATACAGTATTTTCCCTGCTTCTTACATCTGTAGCATTCATCACAGAAAAGGAAAATGTTGTTTCAGTTTTGCTGATACTAAAAATAGGTTCTTGTTACTTTTTTAGTGTTGAATAATGTTTTCAGTGTATCCAAGACTATAATTTGTAGTATCGTCTGCTATAGCTCACACAAAGGAAACTGTTATTCAACCTGTATGTGTTCTAGGATAGTAGACAGGACGATTAGTCCTGCTGATTTATGAATGTAAATACTGTTTTTAAGGCATTAGTAACCAAGAGTATTTTTCCTATTTACAGAGCAAGCTTTACATGGAAGGATTTAGAAGCCTAAAAGAAGGAGAACCAGTGGAATTTACTTTTAAGAAATCTTCCAAAGGCCTTGAATCAATACGGGTAACAGGCCCTGGTGGGAGCCCCTGTTTAGGAAGTGAAAGACGACCCAAAGGGAAGACAGTACAAAAAAGAAAACCAAAGGGAGATAGGTAATTACCTTACTTTGCTATTCCTCCCCTTTTTTCTTTGCCAGTTTTTCTTGAAATTATGTTTTCAGCATTTATTCATTTGTGAAAGGAAACCCTTCTGTATGAAAGGAAACCCTTCTATATAAATTGGGCTTTTACATGTAGCCTAGTAATTTGATTAAACTTATTAAGCTGTGCTGTACAACTACATAAATCACCCACTTGATTGGTTTTACCTGAGAAGGTTTTATTGTATTAGAGGGAGCTTGCAAAGGAATGTAATATTATTTTGAAAATACTGCTATTAGAGTGAGAGGTCAGTCTGAATACAGGTGAAATGACGTCATGTTTAGGTGAGGATTGTGCATGTTAAAGAGACTATTGTGGGCAGTGGGGTTTTAAACTGTGCATCAGTAGTTTTATACAGAAAGAAGTGTAGGTGGTGCAGTCAGGGTTGAGATGTACATCACTTGATGAATTATGTTTTGCTTAGTGAACGGAGTATCAGGTGTTCTCAAAGGTTTTAGTACCTGATGGTCTGGAGAATTGTTGTAATAGTATTTTACAAATTTCACATTAATCTTGAGAGCTGCACTTGTTTATATACAGTTAGCAGGAGGCTAACTTGCACTGTTTTACTTCACTTTCTGCCTCTGATGACTTGAAGAAGTTCTGTAATCCTCCTCACTATGAAGCCCAGCAGCTGGTTCTCCAAGGACAGCCTTCCTGCCCAAAAGCTTTTGTATGTAGGTGAATCTCCCATTTTTCCTCATCATATTGCCCAGCCCAGTAGCTGTAATGACTGAAATCAAGGGGAATATGTAAGAACACCCAAACAGCCAAGTTTTGCCTGAAGTATTTGATATATGGCATGACTGAGAGGTGGCTCTCTTGCATTGCAAATTCTGAAGCAAAGAGTAGTTTGGGAAAGAGGGAGTCATGTGGCAGGCAGTATAAGTCCAGCCTCGAGTAACTGGGTGTCAGAAGCCTTTGCTGGCTGCAGATGAACTCCACTTGTCCCCACCTCTATTAAAAGGCTTCTTTTTTTTTCTTTCCTTTTATTTTTTCTAATTAAGGAACGGAGACAACATGATAGTTGTCCGTCTTTCACCTTCTTTGTAAAAGCTAAAGGCCATGAACAAAATTTATTGCTGCTGTAACAGATCAGAGTCCATAACCATAACAAGGAGAGACTTTGTAAGCCAGACAAAGCTTTCTTTTTGATTGCTCACTGTATCTGGGCTTTCAGAGTTGTGTTGCATGCAATGGCTGTGAAAAAATCTTTTTTCCTGTTGTTTTTTTGGGGTTTTTTTTTGTTTTATTTTTTGTTAGCAAGGCTTCCAGTATAGTTTTTATTTAAACCACTTGTTTTCCATGGACTGCAATACTAGTCTGTTTAGGGTATTAGCATTACCATTGTTATTGTTTCATATTGTGGCAGCAAATAAAGTCCACAGTCATGATACTGTTGCCCTGTTTGTTTTACGTGTATGTGAAGGAAGACAGTCCTTGCTTCGAAACCCTTGAAATTTAAATGGACAAGTTTTAAGTAGACAGGAAAAACTGCCCTGAAGGATAGAGGGATTTGAACCAACTTACGTATCTGTAATGCACAGTATAGCCAGGACAGAGGAAGTAGTACTTTCGAAGTGCAATTCATCTCATCCCAGAGAAGTATCTAAGATATTGGAGATGAATCTTGCCTTCTGGCTGTTTCTCTTTAGGGACTACAAGAGGAGCCTAGCTCCAATGCTGTAGACAAGTCTCTAAAAATAGGTGTAAGGAATCCTGCTTTCATTGTTGTTATTTCTTAGCCAAAGCACCAAAAAAGTTGAACACTGAAAACAGTGCAGAGGGATGATCTATTAAACACTCTGCTCTTTAATATTCACTTGCCTTTAAAGAAGGAAGATTTCAAAATTAAACTGAATTAATTTGACTATGAAAATGTGGGCAAAAACATCTACCCACTTCTGTCTCAAAATTCTTACACTTAAGTCATAAGATACCAAAAAAGTCTGAAATTGGAAATGTTTGCAGTAGGATTGACATTATCACAAATGGAGGAGCAATGTCTTTGCTAGAAGGAAAATTAATTTTGATTGAACATTCAGCCAATAAAAAAGGTGCATCTCCAACATGCATAGTGGAAAATTTCTCAAAGATTGCTGTTGTACTGCGAGAACTGCCTCCATATATGAAAGCAAATTTCAGTTTCTTGTGTTCCTCTCATTACTGTGTTAGCAATGCAACAATGCGAGGGCCCAGCCTCAGTGCATATTTTTATGTACATCCCCTTTGAATCATAGAACGTTTGGGGTTGGAAGGGAC